>NW_017718905.1:0-33964 GCF_001865875.1 Lupinus angustifolius
AGAGGTGTAAATTGTAAAATAGTAAAGTGTTATCAATAAATTTATTTGTTGAAACACCTTTTAATATACAAAAGTGATGAAGCTAACTAATTAAATTTTATTTATTGTTATTTACATTCCGCAATTTATTTATTCTTTAATATCAACTTTCCTTAAGGAAGAAGTTTGGTTTGTTAATAAAATGAACCCGAAAGGGAGTAAATAAATAAAGGTCACTTAACTTTATTATTCTTTTGTTCTTTATTTATTTATTTGTTTCTAACAACTAACTATTCATCACTTTTGTACATTAGAATACCATTAAACCGGTGTTGGAATTTATTCCAAAAAACCGAGATGATATTCAAAGGTACTTAATAATTATGTAATAGGGGATTGCTTCGATACCATTGTACCAGCGTTAGAATTTATTCTAACAAAGCCGAGATGAGGCAAAGAATGAATAACTTATTCACATGATTATTAGAAGTAAGTTGTAACTGGAATATTCTTGAAACCATTATACCGGCATTGGAATTTATTCCAACAAAGTAGAGATGGCGAACAAAGAATAAAACCGAGTTCACTTACTTAACCAAATAAAGAAAACACACTGAAGATAAAACTTCGCATTTCAATAAGTAGTTGATTATCACACTATGAAATCGATTACTCAAATATATTGTAACCTTGTAATCGGTTACTCAAATGGAGTAATTGATTACCCTGTTTAGTTATTGTTGGGTAACTCGTTTTTCACTCATGTAACCTATTACTTAGTTCTGGTAACCTGTTACTTAGTCACAGTAACATATTACTTAGATCCAGTAACCTATTACACAATATTTTGAATTTATTTTTCATTTATACTTGTAGTTTGCAATTTTCTTTTTAAAATATTTTTTAGCATTACTACTAATTGTATATTATAGAGTATAAGGATAGAAGTACATATAGACTTAGACTCTAAATTCCTTGAAACTTTATCTTCATTGTCTTCATAAGTATTCTTCATTTTCTTCTTTATGTGATGTTGGTATCTTCATCAAAACCATGTCAAGGTCAGGAGCAAGATCTTCTTCACAAAATGATATATAATTGTGTTTTTTTATTATACCACCAAGCTTGTCTGTGGTTATGTCGTGGCTAACGTGTGCCTGGTTTAGCACCTTTAGGAGCACATTTTGGTGGACCTCATAACTCATCAGTAATGCGAGTATAGATATTTGAGCTGGGGTGCAACTTAATTGGTCTACCAATTTATATTCACTATACTATATGAATTTCAAGAATTTACAAGCCTCCTCATTAGATACTCCACCCTTATCCCGGGGCATGCACGACACCTCCAAATATACTTCCACTTCTTCTGTGGGAATGCTTACCTTAGCCTTTCCTTTGATGGTGTTGGCCGAGATCTTTCCTATGTATGGGGCACCATAAATATGGTTGCTTCTAGTTACTCTGCTAACTCCGGCTACATTGGTACATAAGAGGGTTGTCTTGATGCCTAGGTGGTGTTTCCATTATATATCCACAATACTGCCTTGTCTGAATTGTAGGGAAAAGGTTGAGGCCTTGCTTCCATTACAAGCTTCATGACTCTTATGACTAGAACCCATTGTCGTGGACGCATAGATGATTTTTAGGAATGTTGAACACGAGTACGAAACGGGTCATTGATGATCTCCAGATTAGACTTATCTCCCTGTCGCTCTGTGTAATAGCATTTACACCTTGGCACGTGAGACCTCTTTCTACAGTAATTAACCTCTTGTCCAACATCTTTTGTAGCATCATTTTTAACTTTGGACAATCATCCAAGGTGCGGCCTACAAGACCATGCAACATGCAACTTTCGGGACCTTCATCTTCCTTCAGCCTTTCCACCATCCTATGTCTACACATTTCCTGATAACTAACCCTCATCAGGGTCTTTATCTTATAAACTTCCTAGATGTACAATCCATCTTCTTCCCTTTCTAATGCATTAACTCCTTTATGACCATGATTGGGCATTGGGATTTTGTCCATATCCGGTATGGTCTGCTCGAACACTAGTTGTTTTGTGTCTATGAGGTTATGAACTTTATGCTTAATAGCACAACAATGTTCGAAAGAATGACCAATGATTCCAGAGTGGTAGGCACAAGTGGCATTTGGGTTAAATCAGGCCCCGGGTGATTTTGGAATCCTTCCGAGAATTGGTTTTATAAATCCTCCTTGTAGAAGATAAGAATAAATCTCTACATATGTAACGGGAACATGATCGAAATATGTACTCCTTTTTTTCCTTGGGGTTATGGGGAAATGTGTTTTGCTTTGGGTGGTGAGTGTTGTATTGGGGTGGATGTTGGTTAGTGTTTGGGTCATATAGCTTGTAGGTGTTATTTTTTGGTGGGGGTAAACATTGGTGTTTTGGTTTGTTGGGGTGTATGTGTTTGTGATTTGGGTTGGCGTGAACCTAGAGGGTTCATGGTGGTTATATCGAGTGTTTTGGCTTTGGTATTTCTTGGGCTCATCAGCCACAAGTTTTGTTTCACCTTATTTTTTCTTTAAAAAATTGGGCTGCTTCCCTGAGCCTGCATTTCCTTCGACAATCTTCCCACTCCTCAATCCTCCTTCCACCTTTTCTCCAACCTTGATTAGATCATTGAAGGTAGTTGCTACATTTCTTATCAGGAGTTCGTAGTAGGGTTATGTAGAGTGTCAATAAAAATTGACAGTTGCTCTTCTTCCTCTAGACGGGGAAGGACCTAAGAAGCTAATCCTCTCCATCACTGGACATACTCCCGCAAGTTTTCTGATAGCTTTTTAGACATACTTTGTAGTTGAGATCTATCGGGCGTTGCATCCTCATTATACTTGTACTGCTTAACAAATGCATTAGATAAGTCTGCAAAGGTCTTGATCTGTGTCTTTTCCAGAAGAATGTACTAGTTCATAGCCATGCCTATTAAGCTATCCTGAATGCAGTGTATCAAGAGCTTGTCATTCCCATGGTATGCCGACATCTTCCTTACGTACATGTGTAGGTGGATTTTGGGACATATAGTCCTAGTATACTTCTCGAACTCTGGTATCTTGAATTTAGGTGGAAGCACCTCATCCGGAACTAAGCACATTTCAAAGGCATTCTTCAAGTCAGGGCAACTTGCTTCCTTAGTTGCATCTAATCTCTCCTTTATCCTCTCCATCTCCTCATTATCCTGAGTTTGAATGTAATTATGGTAAATTGGGTCCTGATTAGAGCCCTTGGGGGAGTGTCTGAGTATGGCTATGATGCACCATCTTATTTCATGCACTCCTCAGTGGAAGACCATGTATAGGATCCTCATCTTCCCATGTGACGTCCTCATGTTGTTCCTAACGAGGAGCCTCTTCACGTGTACCCTCATAGAGAGGATTATAGTTAGGCGGCATTCCATACATAGGCCATTTAATAGTTGCTTCTCGGTGTTGGCTGACCTTAGAAGTTGTATTAGGATTCACATTTCGTGCAGAATTAAGAGTTGGGTGCTGACCACTAGGCTGTCATATGGTGATGGCAGATGTATTCTCATTCGAGTTCTGAGCCTTCTACAGGCCCTGAATAAGCTTCATCATTTTCTTCATTTTCTCTTTGAGATCAGTCAACTCTAACCTGCTCTCATTTCTGCTTCAATCGGAGTATGAGATTATCCTGGATTGGAGTCTAGTATTGTATGAATTATTGGGAGCAATGGCTGAAATTACTTGTTTATGAGATTTATTTTTTACTTAAGATGATAAAAAAGAAAAAATGCATGAAACAAAATTGAATTCCTTTTTATTGAGATGATCGGTATAGTAAGACATTTTGACCCGCATATGATGACTATGAGGCGTACCCCGCTAGCTTCTTCCTGCATTGATGACAATCTTTAGACAGAACATTGAGTTTCAGACCATGATTGTATCTAGGTTTGTTCTTGTTATGGATTTTTAGCATTAAATATCTTGACCTGCATTTCGTCGCTTGTAGGCGTACCCATCAAGGCCGCGTGTAATTGATGATAATCTTTAGAGAAAACATGAAGTTTTGGACCAAGGTGCCATCTAAATACGAGACATTTTGACCATTTGGTATAATCTTTGCTTATAATTGGGTAGAGCCACACATTTTTGCATTGGTACTAATAAGTAGAGAGAACTAACTGCATAAATAAGAGACTTTTATTGAAATTTCAAATATGGAACTATATATTCTTTATTATTATTATTATTATTATTTTTTTCTCACTACATTTAGAATTCTCTTGTCGCCTCACCTCTCCATATCTTAAGTTGCCTGGCTAACCCTTTGCATGTTTCGAAGAATGCTTTCATCGCTAGCAGGAGCTCTCTTTTTGGATACATCGCTATCTCTTGGCTAGCTTCAAGGAACATCCTCAGCTAATCATTAGAAAAATCCCAAAGACCGTCGATTATTTGCCTACACCTTCCTTCACATTTGTCTTTCTCCCATCGGCATTCATTGAGCACTTCATTCCAGTTATTTGACCAGGTTTCTTGACTAGATATAAGTTCATCATGTGTCGTACAGAGCTTCCAAAGTTGCTCTGATAGTTAAGCTGCTTCTGTTATAGCATCATAACAACTCTTCTATGAGTTTTCCAGGTTGGCTATGAGATTGTCTTCTCTTTTTTCACCTTCACTCATTGCCATCCAGTAATTCTTCACTACAGTCCAAACATGCCTCTTGCTTTGATGTAACTTCTTCATTTCATGTTCTAGAGTTTATGCTTTAGCTTAGGCATCTCGTGTGGCATGACCGTGAGCCTTCAGGTGCTCGCTGTAATCAGCTAAATGTTCATCCTTCTCTCTCACACACGTGAGTAAGTAATATTTTTCGGGTTGGGAGCACATCTGAGCAAAGTCTCTTTTGAGGCTGACATGTTCCTTCCTTATGGTGATAAGGGCTTTGTTGAGCTTCTCACTATTCAAGTCGTGTTTCTCATGTTTGTCCCTGGATTCTTCTAGTTTTGCCTCCGAGAGTTTGATATGACGCTTTAGTAGTTCATTTTCTTATAGACCATATGGTTCTTGTGGTGGAGAAGTTTGTGAGACTATTTCACCTTTCCTCATTTCACTACGCCACAACTTGTACTCGTCGGTATAAAAGGCTTGATGTTCTCCCAACTTGCTTCTCCCCACGACGCAAATGCTCTTCAATGCATTCCTTACAGTGTCCAAGGTCTCTTTGGTAGTCTCTATATCTTTATACCATATCACAAATCCATGCAATTATTCTTGGAGAACTGGCATCATGCCCCATTTCATTTGTCCAAGTACCAAAGCAGGGGTGTAAGTAATGCACCCTCATGGTCCCATGAGAACCATACTGAGGTAGTCCCCACATGAGTACATTATTTCTTTGTGCTTGTCATACAGGTTGCACTTGGTCCCAAAATTTATCGGGGTGACTTCTTTAAATAGCGCCTCCCAGTCAGGTAGCTGCATAGGATTGACCATTGTCCTTCTGAATCGACGAATAGGATATCGACTCCAATCTTTGTATTGATGGAGCTTGAACATGGTGACCAATCTTTGGGGATACCCTTTTCAACACTCCATTGGAAGGCGAGAAGAGTGTTAGCTAGTACGGTAGGACTGGATTGGCCTCAAACTTTTTGAAGTCGGCCAAAACATCGATTCCACACTAGTCCACCATATCACTAACAAAAGGAAAGAGAACCTTGCCGTAAATTGCCATAAATAAATTCCAACCTTATTTCTCTACTACCTGATCTAGATGTTTTTTTGTCAAGAAACTCCACTTTAACCCACAGTAAGGCCCTTGTTAATGATTTGAGACACCACTGGACGAACACCTACCAATTCTTCTATGAGATCCACATTGACATTTTGTGTACTAGTAAACAAGTATACCTTCAACCGATTGTCTAGTGCGATGTCTAAAAGAACCTCATACTCTTCGATGGTTGGTGAAGCATCTACATTTGGAAACTCGAAAACTCGTAAGGTGAGATTCTAGTATTTTAACATGGCACTCATAGCATTTTGGGCATTAGTGTCGATGGGAATGAGGAGAAGGTCTGTCAATCTACCATAATATTTTACGAACTGTTCTTTAACATCCGTAGGGATCTTGGGGATGAGTTGTACCAGATAAATCACATCAAAGACTTGCACTTCGAACTTCACCTTATTCTTCACTAAGAGAACACTACTAAAACCCACAATCTCAGATCCAGTCTTTATGTCTTACTATACTGGAAAAAAATCTTTGTCTGAAAAGGAACCTGCTAATTAAATATGGCATATGATGTTATATGATAAAATGGTATATGAATGCATGTATATGTAGTGATGTATGGAATGTAATAGTGACATGTAATGATGTAGATCCCTTTTTAGTGTAGTAGGCCCTATCTTGAGGGATAATATAGCTCAGTTACAATATAAATTAAATATCATGGTATAATTGATATTCACTATAAAGTCAAGGCTTATTTTAATGACAATAATTACCCTAAGGGCTTGGGGCCCGTTTATGGGTATGATGTTTGTATCTAGAGATTAAATTTTACTATCCCCATAAAATATCCATTTTTATTTTTATTTTTTTTATTTAAAAAACGATGTAAAGTGAAATTGCTCTAGGGTTTAGAACCCTACAGTAGTGATGGTTAACCATACTTATGGCGAAAGGGGTGATATATCACATTTTATGATATGTATGAATGCAGAATGAGGTGGATATGATTTTCTTCTAATGTCCTACATATGGTATGCTTATAAGGTTTTGGATGGTCTAACAATCACAACCCTATGGTTATGTATTAGGTCTGATTAAAGTGTACTCGATAAAAGTTCTAGACTTCTAGGTCACCAAATTGCTTCCAATCTTGAAAGAAAGGAAACCTAATATGGTAGGTTAGGAACAAGAGGAGTCCAATCCTTCAAACGCCTAACTCACAATACTAGGAACAATTTGAGTGGTCCATAATGCTAATACTAGGAGACAAAGTCTAACACCGGCAAAGCTAATATCCATTCTATCTCAATCTTAGTCTCTAACACCCGAGTATAGGTGATATGTGTGTGACTTGAGTGTACTGTGAGTTTGTGGGAAGCGGACCAAATTAAGAAAATATTCCACCCCCAAAGCTGCATCAAAATATGGGTAAGTACATCACATAATTAATTTAATTGAAATAAAAGGACGAATGCATGTATTATTTCGTTATTTTTTATTTGTAAAAAATTGAGGGTTTTTGAATCCATGCAAATAGCAGAATTGGGGCTGACTCTCATAAAAAAATCGCTAGATGTCGCGCCCCGATTTTCGGCTATGCGACCTCTTTCGGAGTCGCCACCACATCTTTTGCAGTTAAAACGTGGAAAACTATATTTGAGCCCAATATAGGATAAACTGGTATTTTATACCAGATTTATGAGTTCGGGAGTCGATTACGGATCAGAGAAGGTATTAGCATCACGTCCGCCCATACTAAAACAATACCCTAACAAATTGCATAAATTAAATTTACCCTTAATTTATTTAATTAGAACAATTAAATTATGAAAAAAAAACAAAATTTTATTTTTTTATTTTTGTTTGTGACAAGAATTAATCTTGCTCCTACGTATCTCTAAATGTTTAAGAAATCAAGACTACGTAGTTCTAAAAAATGATATTGATTTTTAGAAAAATTAGTTGAGTAATATTTATCTCTCTTAAGAAGGGTGCAACAACAAAAACTAATATCCGCATCGCATCTCATCTTCAAGAGGTTTGAAAATAAATAAATTTTATCATCTTTGAGAAGAATGAAGCAGCAGAATCTAATGTCCACACCGCATCCCATATCAAAGAAGTTTGAAAATAATTATAATATTTTTAGTTTTATTGTTGTAGTCGTTTCAATTAAGAAATTTTTTTTATCAATTGGGAATTAAAATGAATGAATAGAGGTGTCATAACACGATCATTTAAAGATGATATGAGGATGAAAAGTAATATCATAACTCACCTCCATCTTTGATTAATTCGAAAAAAAGTTATATATTTTTTGTAAACATTAATAAATAAAATTATCATTTGAAACAAATGTTAATAGTCATTTGAGTTATAACCAAAAAAATTCTAGATAAAAAGATTGATTACTTGCGAGTGACTGTTTTGATTCTTTTGTTATTGCATTTTTCATATTTATTATTATTTTTATTGTTTAGAACTATATAATAATCCATCAATAATGTGTGTTTTGAATGAGATCATATATAGCTAATTTTGTCAAACTCTTGGAGATCGTGTTGAAATTTTTATTTCATGAAGAGGTTGTGTTCATGGAATATATATGTTATGCATAGATAATTAAATTGAGGGTTAAAAACTAGATAAACTAATTAAAGGGACTTACTTGAATTCACGTGTCAAGCTCTAACCGGAAGATAGTGAGGGTTGACACTACGTAAGCGGGAACCAGTACAGATTATCAGGGCTTGATTTGGCGGTAATGCAGACTTTTTTTAGGGAACACACTTTTCTCTCTCTTTTACTTTTCTAGGATTGCTATTTCTAGTCGTTTTCATATTTCTACTTTTGTTAGCTTTTGATGTATGAAGAATTTGCTATTTATAGCTTTTTCTAATTAGCACATGTGTTAATATAGAGGTAATATTTTAATTAATGGAATAGAGGAAGTTAAGAGATAATAAAATTAAATTTAATTCTCTATTAAAATCTGATCTATGACATATAAATCAAAATTCGAGTTTCATTTAAAAATTATTAATTAAAAATTTGAATTTACATATTTCTTATTTTGGAATGCTTAAAAATACTCTTTTTTATAGAAAATGCCTAAATCATTTTCTTATAATGTCTGAAATTATTTTAACCACACGGGTATAATATTTTGACTCCAAAGTGCTTAAAAGTCACTAAGAAATCTTGATTTGAGTTTAATTTTTTTCATAATCTCTTATAAAAGTATTGTTTTATTTTGTAGCGTCATAAAAAATATTTTTCTTCTCATTTTTATAACGCAAACGAAAACTAAGGATGATTGTCATGGTAAGATTTTTTTTTCTAAAATTGATTCTAGATGATTGTCATGCAATATATTTAATTTGATGAGATTTGCATCCAAAAAATATTCATGGAAAATTTGGGTTTTTGAAGTATTTTTGGGTCGGACAAATTTGGGTGTTCACAAATGTTAATATCGTTGAGGCTTTTTTGCTCCCACGCTTAAATGCATCGGCCCCGTATGTCCTCTAGGAAATTCACGATGGTAGTTGTGGCCACCAATTCGGTGTAGCATCTCTGGCCAAGAAAGTGCTAAAAACAGGATATTACTGACCAACCACACAAAAAGACGCCTCCGATACCAAGAAATAAATACCATGTTATTTGTTTGCCGACCTCCACAAAGCTCCGCCTGTAGAGCTGAAAACTGCTATGACCCCGTGGACATTCTATAGATGGGGTATGGACATCTTGAAGCAATTCCCGCCGACAGCTGGACAACTCAAGTTCCTCATAGTGAAAGTAGACTACTTCACTAAATGGATCGAAGCTGAAGCTTTATCCACTATCACTTTAGCCAACATCTGGAGGTTCACTTGGAGAAATATTATCACGCGATTTGGGGTGGCGGCCGCAATTGTCACATAATGAAACTCAATTTTCAGACCGGAAATTCGGAGAATTGTTGTTAGGCCTTCATATCAAACATCATTTCATTTTGGTCGAGCATCCTCAGACCAATGGTCTGGCAACTAATATGGTCCTTCTACGAGGGATAAAAAGAAGGTTAGAAGAGGCCAAAGGAGCTTGGCTAGAATAACTACATCATGTCCTCTAGGCCTATTACACAACCCCTCACTCTACCACTAGGGAGTCACCCTTCAAACTCATTTATAGGGTTGAGCCTATGATCCCGGTGGAGATCGACGAGCCCACCTGGCGAACGTTGCAATTTGATGAAGCCGCTAACTCGACTATCCTTAAGCACAATCTGGACTAGATTGAAGAGAAAAGGGATCGGGCCCAGATTAGAGAAACGACATCAAAAGAAGAACTGGCGATAAAGACAATGCTACTATGGTGCCTTGAGATTTTGAAACCGGTAGTTTAATGCTTAGAAGGGCAGACGTCGGCAAAACCAAAGACAAGCTAGCACCTAATTGAGAAGTAACCTACCGAATAATAGACAAGATCGACAAAGGGACCTATAAACTTGAAGATTTGGCAGGAAGGGAGATTCCCCGTACTTGGAAATCAATGAACCTACGACTGATTTTTGCTTAAAAATGTAAATTTTATATATCAGTCCCTTTAGTAACTGGAAAAATCATGTAACCAAATGCAACTTATATGTTAACGAGGTAATATTCACATGTTTTTGACAGGCCTCAAACGGGCGACCAACCATTCACCCCTCAAAGGCGTGGTCACATCCTCCTTTAACAGCGGTCGAATCCTGAAACCCAAGCGAGGACCAAGTCCCATTGGTCATCAACCATTCACCCCTCAAAGGTGTGGATCCGTCCCCCCTTTGATGGCAGTCGAATCCTAAAACCCATGTGAGGTCCAAGTCCCCTTGGTCACCAACCATTCACCCCTCTAAGGTGTGGGATCGTCCCCATTTGACGGTGGTCAAATACTAAAAACCAAGCGAGGACCAAGTCCCTTTGGTCACCAACCATTCACCCCTCAAAAGCATGGGCTCATCCCCTTTGACGGAAGTCGAATCCTAAAACCCAAGCGAGGACTAAGTCCCTTTGGTCACCAATCATTCACCCCTCAAAGGTGTGGGCCCGTCCCCCTTTGACGGCAGTCTAGTCCTATAAATCAAACGAGGACTAAGTCCCCTTGGTCTCCCAACAATCACCCCTCAGAGGCATGGGCCAGTCCCCCTCTAACAGAATTCCAATCCTAACAACCCAAGCGGGGACCAAGTCCCCTTGGTCTCCCAACAATCACCCCTCAGAGGCATGGGTCAGTCCCCCTCTGACGGCGTTCCAATCCTAACAACCCAAGCGGGGACCAAGTCCCCTTGGTCTCCCAACATTTACCCCTAAGAGGCTTGGGTCAGTCCCCTTTTGACGACCCTCCAATCCTAAAATCCAACAAAGAACCAAACCTTCTAGTTAGCCAACCTCGTTTAAAATAAATCTGGGTAATCACCACTTCAAGAATGTTCAACTTTATAGCTCAACCAAAATCCAGATAGAAATCAACTTGTCAATTAATGAAAGCCCGATTAAATGTCACCATAGATTATTCAAGATCCAGCCAATCGTCACTTTGGAATTATTCAAGTTCGGGTTGAAATTATTCAAGTTCAGTGATGGAAGTCCAGGTAATCGTCACTTTGGAATTATTCCAGTTCAAGTTGAAATTATTCCAGTTCAGGTTGAAATTATTCAAGTTTAGTGATAGAAGTCCGAGTATTTGTCACCTTGGAATTATTCAAGTTCAAGTCGAAGTTAGTCAAGTTTAGTTAATTCAAGTTCAATGATGGAAGTCTGGCTATTCTTCACTATGAAACTATTCATCTTTGATAGTTAAAAGAGGACCAGACAATAAACACTTGGAAATTATTCAGTTGGATCATTTTGATCAACAAAACGAGCAAAACAGAAACTTTCATTAACAACGGACAAGGAAAACTGAAACTTTCATTAAACAAAGAGGCGATTACAAGTTCCTAGGAAATACAAAATGAAAACAAATAAAGACTGGCACACTAAACTTCCCCATCACCCCTGGTTAGAATGGGAAGGACAACTGGGGCCATCTTCTTCATCCGCCACGAGATCGCCCTCAGGATTGACCCGAGCATCTATCCTCGTCCAAGACCAATCAACCTCTAGGAAAACCATACCGACCTGGGCAAAAGCATTATCCCAACCAGCATTGACCGCCCCATCGACCTCATCCTCCAAATTCAGATCAGCCGCCTTCAAGTCCGCCAGCTCCTTCTGCACCCGGACAACTTCAGCCTAGGGTGAATCTCCCCGACCCTCCGATTTCCTGAACTTGTCCCAAAGTTGGAGTTTCTCGTCCTCAACCCTCTGAAGACGGTCAGCAAGAGAGGTCACCTCCCGTTGAGCAACACTCAAGTCTACCCACGCTAGCATGGCAACCTCCCGAGCATCCCTTAGTTTGATAGACATCCGGGAAAGTTGCTCACCCACAGAGTTGTTTTTCATTTCCAAGCTCTTCAAAGCCTCTGCATGCTTCTCCTTCAACTCGTGAAGCTCAGTCGAGTACAATTCTTGCAGTTTGGCCAGATCACCCTTGCTAACCCGGGTGGCAAAGACTCCCTCACCCTCAAGATATTTAGCCACTGAAGCTACCAGAATCTCAGCCTCCCGAGGTTCTCTGTAGCAAGTCAACCGGGGGAATGTCATCCATGCACTCTTTAACCCCCATGTTAACCAAAGCCTGCCCCACGCCCTTAGGGATATTGTAGGTATACTTCACCCAAGAAGAAGTTTACTTCCCTTTGTTCATCCCAACAGCCTTACCCTTACCTTGCTCTTCCTACCATGTACTCTCCAGTTCAACTACCTTAGTAGGAGCGGTAGCTTCAGCTGTCAAGTCCACTAGTCGGTTCGGGGTCGACTCGGGAAAAATGACGACAATAGGAACAGGTTGAGGAAATGAAGCTTCCCTCGAGCTACTCGTCCGCCCATCTTCTCTTCGAGGAGTGGAGGTCCCACCTGGTGGACCCTCAGACCGGGCTGGCAAGCTCTGACTCACCCGCTTGTTAGCTTCAGCATCCTTCCTCTTCAAGACAACCCGCCTCAGGAGCTTGCTTCGGCCAGCTTGATCACCCATGGTCGCTGCTGAATGGAATAACAAAAAATAAATCAGACATATGAAATAATAACTAAAAAATCACAACAAAGATATTTATGATCAGATACCCATCGATTACTTCCTCAAACGCTTGGTCACCTTGGACAAGCTTATAACACGGGATCACTCGTCCCTCCTCAATCCAAGATAGCATTTCATTTGTTGTCCTCTTGTCTCGATCATCCAACTTTTCGTAGGAAAAACCGAAGGAGTCGGCAGGTTTGGTGAATCCCCCTGTTCCAAGAAAATGGGAAACATGGGAGATTGTCAGGACCATATGCCCAGGTATGGCGTGTCCCCCGGGCCTCAACACGAAAGAAGTTTCCCTTCCAATTCTTCACTAACCCTTCGAAGGGAAGGAAGAGGGCACAACCATTCCGAGATCGAAAGGACATCCACATATAGTGCCTTGATCTAGCTTCGTATTTGTTCGTATGGTTGGTCATTCGAAACATCCAGAAAAATAACCGGAGGATACAAGGCCGCTCCATAACCTCACATAACATCTTGAATGCCCAAATAAACCCCCAAGAGTTAGGATGCAGCTAGGAGGGGGCCATTTGAAGATGCTACAATACTTGGTGTACCACACTTCAAAGGGAATCCTCACCCCTACTTGGCGGCAGGCATACTCATACAAGTAGAAGCTCCAGCGATTCTGGTTATCCACGAGTATATCCTAGCAGACTCACTCCTGAGCTGTGGGAGCATACCATTGGATATCAATCGGTGGGGGCATCAGCAAATCCACGACCGGACACACCTTCGTGGGGAAGAAAGTTGGGGTATCTAGGACTTCTTGGTCAATCCACCAATAGTGGGAGCTAGGACCCGCCAAACGCTCCGGGATGGTGAACTGATCATCAGGATCGGCAATATTCCGTCCCATGATAGACATGTCATCAGAATAAGTGTCAGACTCCGAATTGGACATATTATCCAAGACCGGACGCCACTTCTCTAAGATAGTCGCCTGATCCATGAAGGCAACCTCACTTCCAGCCTTCTTTTTTCTCATGATACATAATAAGGTCGTCAAGGATAACTACTTCGATCGCCTCCATAGAGACCGACTACCTGGGGCAAAATTGAGCCGAGCTCGCTCGCTGTGACGAGAGGTGATATTATTAAAAATGGGTGGAGGCCTAGCCAGGATCTCCACCTCATCAAGACTAGAATCCCCGCTTAACATTAGCACGATCGGAAAAAACTTATATCTAACAAGAAAGGGAGAAAGGAATTACCGAGTTATTGGAAGTTGGAAGGTTTGAAAGAAAGAAAGGGCTGATGGTCAGATTCAAGTATTGTGCGAGCTCGACATGAGGAAATTTTGCTGAAAAAGCAAAGTGGAGAACTGTGAAAGAAACCACCCCCTATTTATAGAAAAAGAGTTAGGCCCGAGCCATACCCGATGCCTAACCTGGAGGCTCATCCTGCCCGTCCATAACCACTCAAGGATAATCTAACTGTGGCTCAGCAAACGAGGATAAGAATCTAAAATGAACAGACGTGTCGGTTAAACATCCAAGGTCAACAACTAAAATGCTACCAACCATCCACGTGTCAACCAAGAATAGATAGCCATCATGACCTACCCATAGACCTAGAGGCTATTCGTACAAACCATCTAGATAGGTCAGGAATAAAGTCGGTAATCCGAACATATGCTGCATGGAGGATTCTGAGTCTATCAGCCCGCCCACCTTCGGGTGCCCTAATAGACTAGGGCAACTGTTCCTCCCCGGATAAATTCGGGTCATTTTGGACTATTCCCGAATTATGAATGAGTCGAACATCACCATCCACCCGCCATAGGTGGGTTGAGCCCTTTGAAGATGTCATTAATGCATCTCTGACTTATCATTAATGTATCTCTGACTTGCCATTAATGTACCTCTGACTTGTCATTAATACATCTTTGACTTGCCATTAATGCATCTCTGACTCGCCATTAATGCGCCACTAATTTGCCGTAATGTGTCGCTGACATTCTACTTGTCACACCGCCTGCAAAATCCTATCTACCCCCGACAGCTCGACAATAGCAAACTTGTAGGATGAATAAGGACAACTCGACATGTTTCTCCGTACCAGCCAGGCATTGGCAATAGTCAGACGCCATGTCGACCCTCTCCAACCTACTATAAATATGAGATCCCCACACATGAAGTATCAATTAATTCTAATTTCCCCATTTATTGGTTGTACTTATTGCTCTTGCTCTAACTTATCTCTTATTTACTCTCATTCTCTCTCTAGAGACTTCATACTGACTTGATTGTCGGAGAACCTTTTCAGATACATCCCCTAGTGGGTCTAGACAATATTTCAACCAAGATTCCTGATTACTTCTACTCAACCCAACACTTGATACCGACCATACCCGATCAACACTAAAGAACATGACTAAAATGAGTATTTTTTGAATTGGCGATGAGAGAAAAAGACAATACAAAGTGACATTATTTTGTGTCTTGATCTTTTTTAAATAATTAGTACAAAATAACGTCATTTTGCTGACTATGTTAAACTTCTCAAATAAATATCAGAGGATGACAATATAATTTAAGAATAAAGTATCCCTTAACCATGAGATAAGTTATTTCCTTAAATTTATTTATTGTTTGACATGTGTATTATTTCCCTTCTTTCTAAGAGTTTTCATTTTAAAATATATTATAAAAAGAAAATTAAGATACATGTCAAATAGTAAATAAATTTAAGGGGATAAATTATCTTATACTACAAAAAGATATTTTATTCTAATATAATTTCCTCTTAAATTTATTAGACTAATTTTCATTCAAAACCTCAAACATTCATATATTTAATCAAAATTATAATAACAACCGCATGATATGTATATCCGGGTGACGGGGCATTGAATAGGCTATGGAAATACAAAGACAAAGGTGGCAATTTTCTATTGGCCAGACGTTTTGCACACTCATTGCTAGAAGCTTCAACATTTTTAAACAGAACACCACTTTACATGTCAATATTTGTGATTATTTTACAAAATATTTAAATTAAAAATTAAATAATTTTTTAATAAATTACAATTAGTAACGACCAAAGATATTCACCTCATATTAAAGCAACAGGAGAACACACCCCAATGTATTTCATATTTTTTTTTAGTTTAACAAATACTACTAGTAATAATTTAATTCATAATCAGTGTGGGGTCGTCTTCATCAACCATGGCCTTACATCTCCTGAGACGAAGTCTCGGAAGCCGCTATTTCGCAAACCCTAATTTCAGGACATTCTCCTATTCTTCTTATTCTACTCCAATCCGTGCTACTCTTTTCCCCGGAGATGGTATTGGTCCTGAGATCTCGGAATCTGTCAAAGAGGTTCTAATTCTACATTATTTATTACAAATAATAAACATTTAATTATTATTCTCTTTATAATATTAAAAGGCAGCCCGGTATGCCAGGCTCTGGGTTACATGTAGGCGGCCTTACCCTGCACCAACCTTTAAGTCGCGTCAAGCCTTAAACTCGTGACCTCATGACCATTAAACAACAACTTTCTCGTGGATGATCTAATTGCAAGATCAAAACTTAATGACTTGACTAGATCTGTTTTTTTGTTGTATTTTTTGAACTATGTTGGTTGTTAGTTGCAATGTCTTTGGAGTCTATTTGTGCTCTTGAAGCCGATCAAATTTTGATATAATTTTTTCTTCGTTATTTTTCTTTGCTATGTATGTTTCTTGATTTCATGTTATCATGTATACTGTAAGTTCATAGAAATTGACTTCTTTTGGTTGAATCAAATGTAAAACTTTTTCATTTATTACTATTGCAATAATTAGATATTTCAAGCAGCTGGAGTGCCAATTGAATGGGAAGAGCACTATGTAGGGACTGAAATCGACCCGAGAACACAAAGCTTTCTAACATGGGAAAGTTTGGAATCAGTAAGGCGCAACAAGGTTGGGTTGAAAGGGCCAATGGCCACCCCTATTGGAAAAGGGCATCGTTCTTTAAATCTTACTCTAAGAAAAGAACTTAATTTGTATGCCAATGTGCGACCTTGCTACAGCCTTCCTGGCTACAAGACTCGGTATGATAATGTGAATCTGATCACAATCCGTGAAAATACCGAAGGGGAGTACAGTGGACTTGAACATCAGGTATGTTTGGTAACAATTGATGTTAGATATTGTCATCCAAATTCTGATTTATATGATTTTTAGCATTTTTCGGTGACAGGTTGTGAGAGGTGTAGTAGAAAGTCTCAAAATCATTACACGTCAAGCAAGTTTGAGGGTGGCTGAGTATGCTTTTCACTATGCCAAGGCACATGGAAGAGAGAGAGTTTCTGCTATACACAAAGCCAACATTATGCAAAAGACGGATGGTCTTTTCCTCAAGGTCCACCAATACATACAATGTATATGCGATCTCGAATTTTATTTAAGGATCGTCATGTTGACCTTTTATTTTGTTTTTTTAGTGTTGCCGTGAGGTTGCAGAGAAGTATCCTGAGATAAGATACGAGGAAGTTGTCATTGACAATTGCTGCATGATGGTAATATCGGTGAACTGGATGTAGGATACTATTCTGCATTTCATTGTATCATAAAAAGAACAACACTAGTTAATTTTTTGATCATCCACAGCTTGTGAAGAATCCTGCACTTTTTGATGTATTGGTGATGCCTAACCTTTATGGTGATATTATCAGTGACCTTTGTGCTGGCTTGATTGGGGGTTTGGGCTTAACACCAAGGTGTTCTTTTTCCCATATTTTAGTCCAAAAAATATAGAAGTCACAATTGTATTATCTGACAGCATTTTATGTGCTTTGCAGCTGCAACATCGGTGAGGGAGGTATTGCACTTGCTGAGGCTGTACATGGTTCAGCACCTGATATTGCTGGAAAGGTAAAACTTCTGAAGTAGTTTACTAGTTTTCAACCTTATATCATCTATTCTAAACCTTTTCATCGTGTCATCATGAGATAGGTACGAGATATGGATTTATTGAGTGTTTGTTTCATATTCATGCTCAATATGCCCTTGGTAGGCATCAGATAAAAGTGAAAGGGCAAACTTTTGACACCATCTAATGAGGGCTGTTGTATAAATTAATATTTAAAACACAATAACCTTGTTAAAGAAAATGACTTTTTCTTTTGTATCTTTTAGGCCTAACATCTATGCACATTTTTAGTTGTTGGTAGGAAGTAGTATACATTTAAAGAAGACCTTCAAACTTGTATACATTTCTGCATATGAAAAATTATTGGGAACTAAAAATCTAATCTGAAAAATTAAGCCGATGAGACATGTGGAAGAAAGTTACAAAATAAGAGTTGAAGCTCAGGTAAAACCTTAAAGGTATTAGTTGTCACTCAGTTTGAGACTTGTAGTATTAGACAGCTCTTGTGTGACTAGGAACTCAACTTTGAAATTAGTCTCTTGCTTTAGAGTTATATGTAGAGAGGGTTTGATGCAATAATAAAGTTGTTTGCCTTCTAAAGTAGTCATGAGTTCTTATTGTAGAAACACCCTCTGCCTCATAATAGTAAGGTTGCATACATCTAACTCTTCATAATGAGTGGTAGCACGGGTCATATTGTTTTTGCTTCTTCTTTTTAAAAACCTTGAGAGGTTTATTTCTGTTGCTTAACCTTATTTCCTGTGAATTTATGCAGAATTTGGCAAATCCAACTGCGTTGCTTCTTAGTGGTGTTACAATGTTGCGCCATTTGGATCTCCATGACAAAGCAGACCGGATTCAAAATGCAATCCTCAATACAATTGCTGAAGGGAAGTACCGAACTGCTGATCTCGGTGGCAGTTCAAAGACAACTGAATTTACAGCAGCAATTATTGATCATCTTTAAATTTTGCATTGGTGTGAGCAAGATATTATTGCTTATGATTGTTTTCAGTCATTTCCTATTTTTTACAAGTTTTTCCGTAGGAGTAAGATTACCTCAGCCCTAATCGAAAACTCGTCTAAGTTTGTGGACACCCTATAACCAAATACACAGAACATGCGAGCATTCAAATATTGACTGCTGAACGCAGTCCTGTGGCCTTGTGAGGGAATGAAGCCTTTATACTTGAAAATGCTTCTTGATTGATAACCCTCAATAGTCCATTTTAGTATTTTGTCAGTAATATAGCTAAATAAAACTAACTTATGATGTTTCATATTTTCATCTTTGACATCATTGGTGACTTGTGCAGGCTATTGTTTGCTTGATTTAATTTCATAAAATTATTGTTACTAGTTTGTGTTCGACTGTTCGTTGACTAAGTATTGTTAAGGGCTTTGGATCATTGGTTATTCTACAAGAAAATGTGAAAAATAAAGTTCTTTCTGCTGGGGTAAATATTATTGTCTGGTACTACAATTGACTCATTTAGCCATGTTTTTTAAAACAGCATTTAAGGTATCAAGGGTGCATTTTTTGAGTTTTAAAAGTCACATAAGTTTTGTTTTGGTTTGGATGCATGAGGTAATCTTGTTAGAGTTGGTAACTATTTAAATATTTTTCTTAGTTGCATAACCATGATTTTAACTTCAGATTAGTGGCTAAGTTGGATTATTTCACTATCCGTCTAGGTTTTAAGTCGATGGGGAAATTGATGGAGGTGTGAAGTACATGATTTAAATTGGTTTGATGAAAAAGTGGAGTGCTTCATGTGTGATGTGATAAGAAGATATCTTAGGTTTAAAGGGAGAGTTTTACTGATATTATATAAGAATGAATGTTAAACAATTAAAATATAAACAAAAGAATAGATTTCATGTAGTATATATGAGAATATTGTATTAGATGAATAAATATATTAGACAATATATTATTAGAAATAAACGTATTTAGGAAAAGTTAAAGTAGTTCTTATTATATAAAAGATGGTAGAATCTTGCTTTATGTGTTGAGGACATGTATGAAGGAGATCATCCTCAACCCATGTAATTAATTTTATCTAGTAGGATGAATGTTTAGTTTGTAGGTTTTAAGAAAAGGAATGTGAGACCAAATCATAACGGAATCCACCACTTAGATACCAAAATTTAATGATATGAAAAAAAAAGAGAGGAATTCGTCACAACGGAACAACGTTAAGACCACAACAGAGCTGATATTACGTTTAATGAGTTATTTTATTTTTTAAAATTATAATTTCACAGTTTATAATGTATAGTAGAAAGAAAAGCTCCAGATTTTAAATAAGTTAAAATGTATAACTTAATAGTAGGAATGGCAAAAATATATACTCTATAGGCACCCGCTAAATTACTTGCAACGGGTACCCATAAAAATAGTTTATGAGTGTGAATGAATATCATGATATCCATCTCTGCGATAACCATATACTTATAAATTTATTTTTTAATTAAATAATTTATATTACATTTTTCTTATTATAACTATATATTATCTATTTTTGTATTAAGTTATAATGAATTTTAGTGAATGAAATATATGATAAATTTAATATGTACATAAATTTTATTATTCTTGTAATAATTATTTTATATGTATTGATTATTATAAAATATATAAATCTAAAAATCCATTAAGTATCCATAAATATCTGATACGCGTGCAGATACCTATAAATAATATAAATATGAGAAAACACTATATGTACTAGTTCCACCTTGTTGCCATCCACAATTACACAAATTAGAAGAAGAAAAAAACCGTTAAACTATAATTATTAGAAGAATGTTTTAATTCTTAGGATATCATTTGATCTTGATTAGATATTATGTTATTGTTTGAGTCGGACTATATTTTTTATATAAAAGCTTTTTATTTATGAATTAACATTATTATCCAACAAGTGAGTTTGTTAAAAAGTTTATAAACAAGAAAAAAACAAAATATTGAAGTTTAATGAGGTAGTTTATTATGTTAATTTTTTTACATACGTGTACCATCTACTGTTATTATTAATTTTTAGAAAATTATAGATTCACAAATTATATTCTCACTCTTTATAATCATTCTAGCAATAACATGACAAGTGTATAACTGTGAGTGTAATGCTATTTATCCTTGAGGTCGTGGGTTTGAATCGCGGAAGACTCCACTTTGTGAGGAATAAAATACTACATGATGATTTAAGTTGGTAGGTGACACGTTCAATATATTCATGGGTCTTGGAGGTCACATATCAAAACTGGGGTGATAGGGTGACGTTACTTTCTCAATAAACTACTTTTCCTTTTCGAGACATTCAATTGGACCTGATATTGTATATTAAGTTGCTATTACCTCTAAGACTGCAATGTCCTAATGAAGGGTGAAATACCAATCCTAGGATCTTGAATCTTCTGATTCTCGCACATAATATAAAGCATATAAAGTCATACATGAATCCCTGAATCCATGTTCTCTGGTCTACTCCTTTGGTATACCTTTGAGAGAGTTTTGGTATGATGGTCTTCCTCAATCAAATCTTTATTTCCTTTTGGACCTTCGTTTTCTCTCCGACGAGGAGAAGAGAAAACTATTTGTGATTTTGGTGTTTTGGAGACCATAACCTTCCTTATGCGTTAACTTATAGGTTCCCATTACCCCTATAGGTTAACCTGATGGGTATCCAACCATTAAGCTCATATCCGTTATCAGCTTTTAGAAATGTATGGAGTGCTAGTAATTATATCACTTATAATGTAACCTCTGAAGTAAATAGCTGATATCATTGTATCAAGTATATGATGTCCATCTTAATTAGAAATTATAAATTTCTAACAATCTCTCACTTGGGCTTCATAGCTTCCTGATACAATTATATCACAGGTTATTTAGGCGCACATCTGTATGCTATTTACATTTAGACTTCTCCTTAATACAATCTGGTCCATCTCATATATCAATTATGAAACCACCGTGACTTTCATCACATGCAAGCGTGACTCGACCACAATGATCACCATATTAATATACTCAATGACATAGATCAAATATGGATGAGTGACATAGAAATTTCATGCAACATGATCTCAAACATGTCTATTTCTAACTGGTCTTACTTTGTTCTTTAGTGAGATCAATTCAAAGTCTTTAATTGTAATACAATAGTTACAATGCACAATTTCAAAATGAAGCAATAAACCATCAACTTTATTATGCATAAAAAACTGTATATAACATCCAAAGTAAATCATAAAACATATAGCCTCCCACTAAACTAAGATATCCTAAGGAACAACACCCATATGAGCAACATGCTCATAAATGACTTTAGGTACCAAACCCTTAGTCAGTGGATCAGCTAGCATAAAATTTGTCCTTATATGTTCTCTGGAAATTTGTCCATCTTGAATACTTTCTTTAACAACCAGAAACTTTATGTCAATGAATTTTGACTATGTAGAATCCTATTGTTGTTGGAGTAAAGAATCGCGGACTTGTTGTCACAATAAATCCTCAATGGTCTTTCAATACCATCGACCACATGTAAACTAGTGACAAAATTCTTCAACCATATGCCTATGGTCTGATGTTTCAAAACAAGCCATGAACTCTGCAACCATGGTTGAAGGGGCTGTGAGTGTTTGTTTTGCAGACTTCCAAGAGATAGCACCTCCAGCCAATACAAACACATACCCAGAGATGGATTGTCTACTGTCTAGACATCCAGCAAAATCAGAGTCAGAGTACCCAATGATCTCTAAATTCTCAGACCTCCGATAAGTGAGCATGTACTCCTTTGTTTCTTCAAGTAACGTATAACACGTTTGACTGCCTTCCAATGATGCATTCCAGGATTACTCAAATATCTGCCCAAAACTCCCACAACAAATGCTATGTCGGGACGCTTCCAATGATGCATTCCATGATTACTCAAATATCTGCCCAAAACTCCCACAACAAATGCTATGTCGAGACGTGTGCAAACTTGAGCATATATTAGACTTCCTACTGCAGATGCATAAGGAATCTTTTGCATCTCGTATCTTTCAAGGTCATTATTGGGGCACTGTTCAAGACTAAACTTGTCCCCTTAGCTATACGGGTATCCCCTGGTTTACTGTCTTTCATGCCAAATCTATCTAGGACTTTATCTATATAGCTTTCTTGTGATAACCTTAGGATACCTTGAGATCGATCTCTCAATATCCGAATACCTTATACAAAAAAAACTTCCCCAAGATCTTTCATTTCAAAATTCTTCGTTAGAAATATTTTGGTCTCATGCAATAGTCTCATATCACTGCTAGCGAGCAGGATATCATCGACATATAAAACCAGGAAGATAAATTTACTCCCACTGAACTTATGGTATACACAATCTTCAACTTTATTTGCCTCAAAACCATACGAGGTAATAACTTGATGAAATTTGTGATTTCATTGACGAGAAGCTTGTTTAAGCCCATAGATGGATTTCTTTAGTTTGCATCCCATAGACTTTGAGCCAACTGACACAAAGTTTTCTAGTTGCATCATCTAAATCAAAATGAGCCACTACTGCCAATATTATTCTAAAAGAATCCTTCGAAGATACTAGAGAGAATGTTTCTTTATAATCAATGTCTTCTTTCTAAGTGAAGCCTTTAGCTACTAAACGAGCTTTATATCTAATAATATTACGCTTTGAATCCCTCTTGGTTTTAAATATCCATTTGTAACCAATAGATTTCGCACCTTCAGGTAATTCGACAAGATCCCAAACGTCATTATCATGCATAGACTTCATCTCATCCTTCATGGCATCGATCCACTTTTGAGAGTTAGAACTTTTCATGGCTTGACAAAAGTTCAATGGATCATCTTATGTTAACCCAATGTCATCCTCATGTTCTTGAAGAAATACAATATAATCATCAAGAATTGCACTTTTCCTCTCTCTAGTGAATCTCCTTAATGACACTTCTACTTCTTGAGGTTGTTGAATTTGTTTTGTAGGTACTTGAGGGAAAACCTTATTATTGTTCTATTTTTTCAAGGAACTTCCTTGCACTTTCACCCTCAGATATAGAGCCTCGAAACGCATCTGGAATAGAGTGTTTCATGATCATCAGGCATATTTGGTTAAAGTGTTCCTATTTCTCAATTTTTGCCTCATTAAGGTTTTCTGCAGTAGAAATGAGTTTCTCCACATGAAGTGACAAATCCAAATCCATGCAGCCGAGATAATTTCTACAGCTTCCTTCCAGACCTTAAAGTTTATCTCATTCAGCAATGGGATGTTCTTAATTTGAACAGAAATATTTGCAACACTAGTAAAAGAACAAAACAAATTGCAATCATTATTGCAATTAAACTGGCATTCAACCTTAATACTTAAATTAAAATGATGATGGGACACATCACGAGTTACCTAGCACAACATTAATATTCAGTCTTTGGACAAAAAGCAAACCTTGATAATCAGTCCTGTCAAACAATAAGCCTTTCTTTGGACCGACTTACTATTCACATGGAAAGCCATATGATTATCACATATTTATTGCTACAAGTATGTTTGTAATTTGGGCCAAATAGTAATCTTCCTTTGGGCCGATCACTATTCGCATAAAATGCAATCATACAATTGGCTTGATATTTCATACCAATCACTAATGATATTCTTGTTTGTGGTCAAACATTGATCATAATGCATGTCAAATAATAAACTCTTCTTTGGACTAATTTATCATTCACATATGCAATTTTATAATAATCACATGTTTATCATCACATATGTGTATATAATCCGGCCAAATATTAATCTTCCTTTGGGCCGGTTAATACTCGCATGAATACATATACGCACTAGCATTTGACATTTATTATGAACAATTCACAGAAAAGATGTCACTTTGGTGACTTCATATTTAATAGATTCACTTAAAATGCCAAACAACTTTTTTTTCTAAGAAAAAAACCATTTAGTTGAGTTTGATTCAACACTTAATCCAAAACATATATTATTTATATCCACAATAAATACATATATTCATTATAGCATATTGGTAACATTGTATCATTCTCATCACAATGACTACATTTCGAATTCTCAGAAAAAAATATTATCATTTTATACATGAGTAAACATGACAAAACATATTGTCCAAATGAAAACAATGCTTCAACAAGAGCAACCCCTTAATAATGCAATTATCCACCAACCAATGCAACAAACCATAAGTGTTACAATCATTTAAACAGACAAGTCGGATATTATATATATATATATAACAAGACATGTTCACATAATAGACCTATCACAACATCAATTTCTAGTCTTTGGACGGAAAAATTAATTTGTAAGTGGTTCTCTCAACGTAATGATCAAATATTAACAATTAGTTCTGTCAAACAATAGTCTTTCTTTGGATCGACTATTATTCACATGAAAAAAACATTATAATTGTTACATATTTATCATCACAAGTATGTTATTATTTGGCCAAATTATGTCTTCCTTTGGGCCAAACTCAATTCGCATAAATAATCTCATACTCATCTGTATACTTTTAATCAATTTCCATAATAGAGGTTACTTTGGCAACATATTGCATCAATTACTTCAAAATAATTACTAGACAAAAAATAAACAATATGGGTCCATTACAAGAAAAAATTATGATCTTGGAATTAAAACCTTGAGATTTGATATCTTTTATGATTAACAAATCTAATCCCATAATATAATTCCAAAAGTATTATCGAAATTCCAAATCAAATATGATCATGCATATCTTAAAAGATATATATAGAAATTCAGTTTGCATAATACAACTAAAGCGCAAACATATATAATATAATTGTGCAACCCATAACAACTGTAAGGATTCATGTGTAATATAATAAAAGTCAACCTTAAAAAAATGAAAGTCATAAACCATGATAAATTGTCTTAATATCATTAACAAAAGAAAGGTTCTTTAAATATATTGAAATCAGCAGAAAATGGGCATACAATTTCATCCAAAATTTGCATTACAAATTTAACGCAACAATTCACTAAATGAAATTTGAGGCAATGTATATACATGAAAAATTGAGAGAATGAACTGAATAGAACATGTGTGGTAAGGCAATGTATAATATACATATTGCATAACAGTGTCATAAAAGTTAATGCAATGTTCATGTACAGATCTGAATATATACTTCAACACATGTTGCAAGGATTCATAATACAAATTACTCATAATTCAAATAAGCGGAAGGGGATAAAAGTTATCCTCATTATTCCTAAATACCCAATTTCATAACCAATAGCGGAAACATAAAAATCCCCAAATTTAAAAGTTAGTGTTCATAAAAAATTGGGGGAAAATCAACTTTAATGGAGAACCATAAAATTCAGAACCTGGTAGCTCTGATACCACTTGTTAGATATTTCCTGATGATTGGTGAAATACCATTCCTAGGATCTTGAATCTCATGATTCTCACACATAATATAAAGCATATAAAGTCATACCTGAATTTCTGAATCCATGTTCTCTAGTCTACTCATTTGATATACCTTTTGATAGAGTTTTGGTGTGATGACCTTCCACAACCAAATCCTTAATTCCTTTTGGGACCTTTGTTTTCTCTCTGATGGGAAGAGGAGAAAACTATTTGTGATTTTGGTGGGTTGAGGACCATAACCTTCATTATGCGTTACCTTATAGGGTTCCCATTACCCCTATATGTTAACCTGATGGGTATCCACCCATTAAGCTCATATCCGTTATCAACTTTTAGAAATGTATGAGGTGCTAGTAATTATATCACTTATAATGTAACCCCTGAAGTAAATAGCAGATATCATTATATTAAATATATCATGTCCACCTTAATTAGAAATTATAAATTTCTAACATGTAAGTCTTAATTTTCTAAATAATGAAAGAGTATGTGGGCAGAATTTGATTTTTTTAAAATTATTATTACTAAATGTTAAGTGGTTTTAATTAATCCTCAAATTTAACAATAAAATACCATATTTAATACTCCTATTTCCCCCTTAATTTATTTGTTATATCCCTTCTGTTATCTTCTAAATGTCTTGGATTTACTGTGGCAGATGCATCTTCTTTCATTTGTAAATTGGTATTGGAATGACACAACGAATTTTGCCATAACATTTTCTTACTATCTGTTTATTATTACGTTCGGGGGTTGGTGTGGACTTTGCATAAAGTTGTCCCAAACCTAGACTCACTCATAATCAATAAAATATTACCAATATATTACAAATGAATTTAATATTTATAATGTAATGTAAGAGCCTTTTATTCTCTTCATATATAATACATCATTCCTCCTTTATTCTTTATTTACTATTAAATAAAATAATATACATAAATGATGAATGATATCCTGATCAAATAAAAAACTATATCAACAATATATTGATATTAAACTTTTAAGAAATCTAGAGTTTAATATTATTTATGCATGTCATATACGATTTTTATACAGTCACTATATCATATAACATTCATATACATATATATTACTTTTATTTAAAAGTCGATGAAATTAATATATGAATCATACCGATATCTCTTTTGGTTCTTCGATCATCACAGGTGTATATTCCTATTCTACCTTTTCGGGAAAACCAATCTTAGAGTATCTAGGCATGGTTTATGCCATGATCAATATAGGTGTTCCTGGATTTTTTGTTAGAGCTCATCATATGTTTATTGTGGGCTTAGACGTTGATACTTATGCCTACTTCAGCCCAGCTACTATAATCATAGTTGTCCCCACTCGAATAAAAATCTTTGGTTGAATTGCTTTTATGTGGGGGTTCGATACAATACAAAATACTCATGTTATTTTTTGTAAGACTCATCTTTATGTTCACCATAATAACAATATAAAAATCTCCTTTTCATTGTCATGCATAAATATTAATAATAATTAAAATTGTATAGGGATACAACACTCACTTTATTTCTAAAATTACGTAAGACCACACACTATTAATATATATTTTTGAGTTTTACTAACAATTATTATGAAGATATTTGTTAGAATTGAAGAACTAGATATTTTATATTAAAAATCATAATATAATATTTTTAAGAAATTAAATACATCATTTGCTTATATAAAGTTTTCATTTTCGGAAGTCTTAAACAATGCTACTAAATTTTTTACATTAAACATTAGGGTAAGCTTATCTACATTCCTTCTTAACCAATGCAATTTTATAAAATAAAATTTAAAACTATGATCTTGCTAGTTACTAACAAGAAGTTTCGTACATAATTTAAAGAGTAAATGATGGTAAATATGAAATAACATTTATATAGGATACATACTTAAAAAATTATAAACTAAAACAAGTTCAACCTACCTAGTTACTAAATAGAGTAATCTTGTAACAACAAATTATTGATCTAGTGATTTAAGGTTTCGTTAGATCCCAAAAAAAGACCAAAATATTAAGTGTTAGATTCACAGAAGCAACAGTTGTTAAGAGGGGCAATCACACATCTAATAAATTGATAAATTCCTTACACAAAAAGACTAGGGAATACTCTTTCTAGTAAAAAAAAATATTAATTTTATAATACACCTGTGGACGTTGAGAAACCTTTTTGTTAGTTTATTTGAAAAGAAAAAAGAAAATAATCTAAAAAACACTTATAAAAATAAGCCACTAAATATATCTACATCTCCTTCATTTGTGATCACCTACCCTTATTTTGTTGCTATGTGTTTCTTCCATTAACCATCAATGGCATAGCAAGGCATTCTTCTTAGCATGGGTAACCCACTTCTAGACATCTCTATCATCTGCTCAATTCTTAAAAGACCAGGTTTTTTTAATAGATTTTTTTCATCGCTAACTCATCTTATTCCGTCATGGACAAATAAGTGGTGCACAATTTCGAATTGATTCAAGTTAAATAAAATATGAAAAAAGGTTGTATGTACGATGATTTTTAGGTCGACATTTGTACAAACCCTTGTTCTTCGGCGGGGGACCATGCATGGGCCTTACAAGGTTGATACTTGGAGGCCCTTAGTCTTGGATGGTGATTTGAACGGTCCTTAGAAGGACGACTTTTACCACCTTGTTACTTGTGGGGAGGATTTTGCTTGGACCTTTGAAGGTCAGCATTTGCATGCTACAGTTCTTAACGTGGTTTGCTTGGTCCTTAAAAGGATGACATTCACCACTTTGCTCCTTGTATGGGAATTTTGCTATTTAGAAGTTCAACATTTCAACGCCTCAATTTTGAGTATGGTGGTTTTATCAATCCTTAGAAGGACGAAAATGACCCATATGCTCCTTACTTGGAATTCAATTTAAAATTAAAATTTCTATCATTTGCAAATTGTTTTTAATTTTTAATTTTAATTTACATACTATTGGATCTTTAAACATAAAAGAAATGAAATAATACAAGAGAAAATAGAAATGTTAGAGAAAAATTACACGAAAATAATATCATATTTTCCTTAATACTTTATCATTTTTGGGTTTTTTTCCGGGTTCGGGTATGATATTTTTATTTTCAACCCCGTTGAGTTTGAGTTCGGGTTTTGAATTTCAGGTTCGGGTTTGGGTATGTGCAAACCCGACCCCGATCCGCCATGTTGCCATTCCTACTAGGGTGTTGTGTTCATCCTTAGAAAGATGACAATGACACTTATGCTCATTGTTCAGTATTGTGCCCGGTCCTTAGAAGAACGAAACATGACCCTTCTTCTATTTGATGGGGTGTTGCACAATCCTCATAATTACGACAATGACCCTTTTACATCCTTAATACCTCGAAGTGTTGTATGGTTGGTGACTTTGGTGAAAGTTCATGTTTCGTCTACTTTTTATGTAACCTGACTAGATTGGTGGCCATCACCTCCCACAAGATTTTAGAATGAATAATATTTAGTGGGGTGTACTGTTATAAATTTATAATTTCTAATTAATATGGGTATTATATATTTGATATAATGATATCAACTATTTATTTCTAGGGTTATATTATAAATGATCTAATTACTGACTACCCTTAGATTTCTAAAAATTGATAATGGATACGGGCTTAATGGGTGGATACTCATCAGGTTAACCCATAGGGGATAATGAGAACCCTATAAGTTAACGCATAAGGAAGGTTATGGTCCCCAACACACCAAATCAAATTCAGTTTTCTCCTCTCCCCATTAGAGTGAAAACACAAGTCCCAAGAGGAATCAGGGATTTGGTTGAGGAAGGCCATCATACCACAAAACCTCTTTCAGAAACGTAGATCAAAGGAGCACATCCAGGAACATGGATTCAGGTATGACACTGCACCCTTTGTTTCATATATATGTGAGAATCATGAGATTCAAGATCCTAGGATTGATATTTCACCAATCATAAGGAATTCTCATCAAGTGTTTTATTTCAAGAAAGACCATCATACCACAAAACCTCTTTTAGAAACGTAGATCAAAAGCGTACATCTAGAAACATAGATTCAGGTACGACACTGCACGCTTTGTTTCATATATGTGTGTGAGAATCATGAGATTCAAGATCCTAGGATTGATATTTCACCAATCATAAGGAATTCCCATCAAGTGGTATCAGAGCATAGGTTCTGAATTTTTATGATTCTCCATTAATGGTGTTTTCCAAAATCTTGTATGAACCCTAATTGTAATTTGGAATTTTTTATTTCAAGAAATGTCATCATACCACAAAACCTCTTTTAGAAACGTAGATCAAAAGAGCACATCTAGAAACATGGATTCATGTACGACACTGCACCCTTTACTTTATATTATGTGTGAGAATCATGAGATTCAAGATCCTAGGATTGGTATTTCACCAATCATAAGGAATTCCCATCAAGTGGTATCAGAGCATAGGTTCTGAATTTTTATGATTCTCCATTAAGGGTGTTTTCCCAAATCTTGAATAAACCCTAATTGTAATTTGAGATTTTTTTTTTATATTTCCACTATGATGCTATAAAAATTGGAAATTTTTGGAAACACTCAATGTTTGTGTTGTAAATTATAATGGATTCGGATCACATGAAATTGAATTGTTATGAGTTGCGTTTTTTTTGGGAATATCTTACCAATTAGTTTAGTATTTTGAATTCATGGAAGAATAATTGAAGGATTTGCTGCAATTTTTTTGGCTATAAAACAATTATATCACAGGTTCTTTAGGCACGCATCCATATGCTATTTACATTTAGACTTCTCCTTAATTCAATCTGGTTCATCTCATATATCAACTATGGAACCACCGCAACTTTCATCACATTTAAGTGTGACTCGACCACGATGATCACCATATTAATATACTCAATGACATAGATCAAATATGGATGAGTGACATGGAAATTTCATGCAATGTGATCTCAAACATGTCTATTTCCAACTGGTCATTCTTTATTCTTTAGTGAGATCAATCCAAAGTCTTTAACTGTAACATAATAGTTATAATGCACAATATCAAAATGAAACAATAAACCATCAACTTTATTATGCATAAAAACTGTATATAATATCCAAAGCAAAACATAAAACATATAGACTTCCACTGAACTAAGGTACCCTAAGGAACAACACCCATATGAGCAACATGTTCATGAAAGACTTTAGGTACCAAACCCTTAGTCAGTGGATCAGCTACCATAAAATTTGTCCCTATATGTTCTATGGAAACTTGTCCATTTTGAACACTTTCTTTAACAATCATAAACTTTATGTCAATGAATTTTGACTTTGTAGAACTCCTATTGTTGTTGGAGTAAAGAATCGCGGACTTGTTGTCACAATAAAGAGAAACAAAATTGAGTTATATGGAAAATGTCACTTCAATTTTCACCGTGGAGAACGTGAATATATATATATATTGTACGCCTTCAATCATGTTAAAACGTGGAGAACGTGAAAGTTGAAATTCATATATTAAACACAAAGATGCATAGTCTCTCATCTAAGAATGCACTCTCATAGACATTGAACACAACTGTGATGTTCTATAATTTTAGATTGTGAACAATCACCTATTCTGTTTAGTTGTGCATTTTTTTGTTTCCGCTGTAGAAAGATTTATTTGTGAAAATTTTGAATTGTGCAATTGGATTCAAGGTACTATTCTCGTGTAGCATAATTTTTTTTGTGGTTAAATTATCATATTTTTTCTATGATAATCAAAGTGTACATACTTTTAGTGACTTATATTTCTATTGCATCTGTGCAAATGTTTATATCTAAATGATTTCTTTGCACTTTTTCTTTAAATAAGTTGCATTGTTTTGATTTGGAATTATATTGTTATGTTGTGGATTAGATTTGTTAATCATAAAATATATCAAATCTGAAGGTTTTAATTCCAAAATGATATTTTTTTTATAATTGACTCATATTGTGTTTTTCTTTTGTTTGGTAATTGTTTTGAATTAATTAATGCAATATGTTGTCAATGTAACCTCTATTATGGAAATTAATTGAAATTACACAGATGAGTATGAGATTATTTATGCAAATTGTGTTCGACCCAAAGGAAGATACAATTTGGCCAAATAATAATATACCTATGATGATAAATATATAACAATTATAAAGTTTTTTCATGTGAATAATAGTCTGTCCAAAAAAGCTATTGTTTGACAGAATTAATTGTTAATATTTGATCATTATATTGAGAGTACCACTTACAAATTGATTTCTCTGTCCCAAGACTAGAAATTGATGTTGTGTTAGGTATCTTGTGATGGGTCCATTATATGAACATGTCTTTTGTTTATGTATATTACATGACTTGTTTCTTTATATTTGAACATGTTATTAATTCTTTGTTCTATGGATTCAATGTCTTTTACCAATGCTGCAATTTTTCTGCTCAAATCAGTAACATCCCATTGCTGAATGGGACAAACTTTAAGATCTGGAAGAAAGCCGTAGAAATTATTCTCGGCTGTATGGATTTGGATATGGCACTTCGTGTGGAGAAATCCATTTCTACTGCGGAAACCCTCGATGAGGCTAAAATTGAGAAATGGGAACGCTCTAACCGAATGTGTCTCATGATCATGAAATGCTATATTCCAGATGCATTTCAGGGCTCTATATCTAAGGGTGAAAGTGCAAGGAAGTTCCTTGAAGAAATAGAACAATTCTTTGCCAAGAATGAAAAGGCGAAGACGAGTAGCCTTTAAGAATGAAAAGGCGGAGATGAGTAGCCTTTTGGCTAAACTCATCTCCATGAAGTATAAAGGCAAAAGGAACATAAGGGAGTACATTATGGAGATGTCTAATCTCGCATCAAAACTCAAGTCACTTAAGTTAGAGCTTGGTGATGATCTGGTCGTGCACTTGGTTTTAATCTCTCTTCCTACACACTTTGGGAAATTCAAAGTGAGTTATAACACTCAAAAGGACAAATGGTCCCTTAATGAGCTTATATCTCACTATGTGCAAGAGGAAGAGAGTTGCAGAGAGATAAGGCTAAAAAGGCTCACTTGGCTATGACCCCTCAAAATAAGAAAAGAAAGAGCAATAAGGGTGTTGCGAAAGGGCCTTCTCAGCAAAAGAAATTGAAGAGTAATGAGGAATTTACCTGTTACTTCTGTAAGAAGCAAGGACACATGAAGAAAGAGTGTCCTAAATATTTCTCATGGCGTGTAAAGAAGGGTAAATTTCTAACTCTTGTTTGTTCTGAAATTAATTTGGCTTTTGTACCCAATGATACTTGGTGGGTAGATTCTGGTGCTACTACTCACATTAATATCACTATGTAGGGTTTCCAGTGGAGCCGACAACCAAGTGATGATGAAAGATTCATCTTTGTGGGCGATGGCAAAAAGGTTGCAGTTGAGGCTATTGGAACATTTAGATTATGTTTAAGAACTAGTTTTCATTTGGATTTATTTGAGACATTTGTTGTACCGTCTTTTAGGCGGAATTTAATTAGTGTTTCCAGCTTGGACAAATTTGGGTTTTCTTGTTCATTTGGAAATAATAAAGTCAGTCTCTACCAAAATTCAAATGTTGTTAATTCTGGTTCTTTAATTGATAATCTGTATATGCTTGATGTTTCCAGTTCCATTAATGAAATACTGCAAACAAATTCATGTGGTACAAAACGAAAATTAAAAGAGAATTCAGCCACCTTATGGCACAAGCGTTTAGGTCATATATCTAAACAAAGAATTCAAAGACTTGTGTCGATGAAATT
>NW_017718906.1:0-515 GCF_001865875.1 Lupinus angustifolius
ATTATTTTATTACGTTCATAGACGATTACTCTAGGTACGGTTACCTATATCTTATACATGGGAAGTCCCAATCCTTGGATGTTTTCAAGTCTTTCAAGGCTGAAGTTGAACTTCAACTTGGAAAGAAAATTAAGGCTGTCAAATCTGACTGTGGTGGTGAATACTATGGCAGATATGATGGATCAGGAGAACATTGTCCAAGGCCATTTGCGCTTTTCCTCAGAGAGTGTGGAATTGTTCTACAATACACTATGCCAGGCAAACCTAGCAGGAATGGTGTTGCTAGGCGACGAAGCCGAACTCTTAAGGATATATGAGAAGTATGATTAGTCATTCTTCCTTACGAGAGTCTCTTTGGGGGGAAGTTTTAAAGACCACAATTTACATCCTTAATAGGGTGCCAAGTAAAGCAGTTAACAAAACCCCATATGAGCTTTGGACTAATAAAAGACCAAGTTTGAAACACTTGCACATTTGGGGTAGTCCAGCTGAGGCGCGACCTTATAGACCGCATG
>NW_017718907.1:0-847 GCF_001865875.1 Lupinus angustifolius
GAGAACATAAGGAATGTTGTCTTTGAGGAAGAACCTGTCACTGATAATGAACAAGTTCTTGTGCCTATTACCATTCAAGGAATAAATTCAGTAATAGAAGATAATGTTTAAAATATTGTCCCTGACAATATTTCAGAACAAGACAACATCCTCAAGTACCTATAGAACAAATTCAACTACCTCAAGAAGTAGAAGTGACATTAAGGAGATCCACTAGAGAAAGGAAAAGTGCAATTGTTGATGATTATATTGTATTTCTTCAAGAACATGAGGATGGTATTGGGTTAATAGAAGATGATCCATTGAAATTTTGTCAAGCCATGAAAAGTTGTAACTCTCAAAAGTGGATCGATGCCATGAAGGATGAGATGAAGTCTATCCATGATAATGACATTTAGGATCTTGTCGAATTATCTGAAGGTGCGAAACCTATTGGTTGAAAATGGATATTTAAAACCAAGAGGGATTTGAAGGGTAATATTGACAGATATAAAGTTCGTCTAGTAGCTAAAGGCTTCACTCAGAAAGAAGGCATTGATTGTAAAGAAACCTTCTCTCTAGTATCTTCAAAGGATTCTTTAGAATAATAATGGCATTAGTGGCTCATTCTGATTTAGAGCTACATCAGATGGATGTTAAGACTGTGTTTCTTAATGATGACATTAAGAAAACGATCTATATGGTGCAACCAGAAAACTTTGTGTCAGTTGGCTCAAAGTCTATGGTATGCAAATTAAAGAAATCCATCTATGGGCTTAAACAAGCCTCTCGTCAATGGAATCACAAATTTAATCAAGTTATTACCTCGTATGGTTTTGAGACAAATAAAGTTGAAGATTGTGTATAC
>NW_017718908.1:0-16711 GCF_001865875.1 Lupinus angustifolius
CATTTGTTGTGGGAGTTTTGGGCAGATATTTGAGTAATCTTGGAATTCATCATTGGAAGGCAGTCAAACGTGTGATGCGTTATTTGAAGAGAACAAATGAGTACATGCTCACTTATCGAAGGTCTGAGAATTTAGAGATCATTGGGTACTCTGACTCCAATTTTGCTGGATGTCTAGATAGTAAATACTCCATCTCTAGATATGTGTTTGTATTGGCTGGAGGTGCTATCTCTTGGAAGTCTGCGAAACAGACGCTTATAGCTCCTTCAACCATGGCTGCGGAGTTCATGGCTTATTTTGAAACATCAGACCATGACATATGGTGGCGGAATTTTGTCACTGGCTTACGTGTGGTCGATGGTATTGAAAGATCATTGATGATTTATTGTGACAACAAGTCTATGGATCTTTACTCCAACAACAATGGGAGTTCTACAAAGTCAAAATTCATTGACATAAAGTTTCTGGTTGTTAAAGAAAGTGTTCAAAATGGAGAAGTTTACAAGTTTTCATAGAACATATAGGGACAAATTTTATGCTAGCTGATCCACTAACTAAGGGTTTGGTACCTAAAGTATTTCATGAGCATGTTGCTCATATGGGTGTTGTTCCTTAGGGTACCTTAGTTTAGTGGGAGTCTATATGTTTTATGTTTTTCTTTGGATAGTATATACAGTTTTTATGCATAATAAAGTTGATGGTTTATTGTTTCATTTTGAAATTGTGCATTATAACTATTATGTTACAATTAAAGACTTTGGATTGATCTCACTAAAAAATAAAGAAGAACCAATTAGAAATAGACATGATTGAGATCACATTGCATGAAATTTCCATGTCATTCATCCATATTTGATCTATGTCATTGAGTATATTTATATGGTGATCATCGTGGTCGAGTCACACTTCAATGTGATGAAAGTTGCGGTGCTTCCATAGTTGATTTATGAGATGGACCAGATTGTATTAAGGAGAAGTCTAAATGTAAATAGCATACGGATGCGTCCCTAAAGAACCTGTGATATAATTGTTTCAGGAAGATATGAAACTCAAGTGGGAGATTGTTAGAAATTTATAATTTCTAATTAAGTTGGGCATCATATATTTGATACAATGATATCAACTATTTATTTACGGGGTTACATTATAAGTGATCTAATTATTGGCTTCCCTTAGATTTCTAAAAGCTGATAACGTATATGGGCTTAATGGGTGGATATCCATCAGGTTAACCCATAGGGGATAATGGGAACCATATAAGTTAATGCATTAGGAAGGTTATGGTCCCCAACACACCAAATCAAATTCAGTTTTCTCCTCTCCCCATCAGAGTGAAAACGCAAGTCCCAAGAGGAATCAGGGATTTGGTTGAGAAAGGTCATCATACCACAAAACCTCTTTCAGAAATGTAGATCAAAGGAGCACATCCAGGAACATGGATTCAGGTATGACACTGCACCCTTTGTTTCATATATGTGTGTGAGAATCATGAGATTCAAGATCCTAGGATTGCTATTTCACCAATCATAAGGAATTCCCATCATGTACATGTTGTACTTGTTTTATGTGCCCCCTTGTCTTTGTGAGTGGGGCTCTCTTGTGGTCTTTTCAAGCATCTGGTTCCTTCCTCTCCACCTTCAGTTGAGAATTTGAGGTTTCTTCTAGGTTAATGAACTTTTATTTCCAGGTAAGATGGTCATCCATGTTATCCATCTGATGTTTGGCTAGCTCTACCTTGAAAACCCTTAACTGTTGGTCATTGACTAATAGGTGCACCGCTATAGTCGAGTTCAACTCCTTTACTCGTATGGCAGCCTAATTGATCAGTTAATTTACTCTCTGATGGATTCGTTTCTCCAATATTCTATCTCAAAAAGGGTGTAGGAGGAGTGAGGCTGTTCTTTTATGGTTGTGAATCTAGTACTGAACTTGTCCACAGATCTCCACACTTGTTGATGGAGTTTAACTCTAGATAAGTGAAGCTTCATTGAACAATATTGACGTCTCGAATGAGTCAAGTTGATCTTGAGTGGTTGTCATCTAGTCATATTGTAGTTTTTGGGTGTGTGCCTTATATATGAGGTTGGTTGGTCAATCATGAACATTGTGAGTGGTAGCTGGAGATTGGCTCGTGATGGTGTTGTGTGTTCTTTTAGCCCGGTTTGAAGGTTGGATGTGAGACTGGGGTTGAGTGAAAGTGCATTACGGTGAAGAGAGAAGTTATTTTATATTCATAAAAAATATCTCAAGGGTCAACTTGATTCTTGGTGGCCACCATGGTATAGGTAATCTACAAACAGTGCCAATGTTCTCCTATATTGAATGGGGTTTGTTTGAATAGGAGCTACTTTGCTTTATACAAGTTATAATTGTCAAAATAGGTCAAGTATACCAGGCCAACCCACTAAAGCCTGGAAATGTATTGGGCATGGGTATTAAATTTCAAAAGTTTTTCTTAAACCAGACTTTTAAGTTCAGTCTGACCAAACCATAATAATTCAGGCCCGGGTCAGACTTACCTATTTGGGTTCAGGCCATTATAAAAATTTTGGTATATGGATAAGAATCTGGATGTCCTCTATGATTGGCCAACCATATATTTTATTATCTATTAAGCTTTAATTCCTCCACTCTTTGGATTTCCCCTTCTCCTTTCACCACAACCTGAAACCCACTTTAGGCCGAACCAAAACCGAGCTAGCCCAAACCTATTCGAGTAGCCCATTTTGATAGGTCTAATATAGGTAATAGCCAACCTTGGAAAGTTGTTAGAGCTTGGGTTGTTAGGTTGAGTCAAGTAGTCGTCATCCATGAGACCGCCTAGGGTGGGTATCTGAAATGATAGTACCAAGCTCAAGCCAATGTTTATAGGAGTATGCTTAGGGAGAAGTGATAAGTGCCAAAATATCATACTTGAACTATCATTTTTGTGGCACTTTAGCTCATGATTTAGTCTAATTATCAGCAAATAGATCTTAAAATTGAACATATTATGTGAATTGTAGGATTTTTACCCTTTAGAGTGTTTGTACAAATCAAAACTAGAGAAATCATTGCAAAAAGGTCAAGTTTCCAGACAAGAACAACACATGCCTAGTGCAGAAGCCTCACCCAACATATCTAACCGGACCACAAAGCCATGCCCAACGAATCTCTACATTGGCAAAAAATAGCAGAAACCATAAGTTGTGCTAAATGCAACTCTTGCTCTGAGCAAATTTCAGGAGAAATTTTGGCATTGCTATTGTTATCGATTTTCCCATCAAAACACCTGTGCCTAGTGAAATTGGACATTTCTCCCAGTGCAGGTGCTACACCCACCACATCTGGCTAGGCGAAAGGTCAATGTTGGACCAGATGAAAGGCTAGACCTAGCGAATTTCTCGCGCTCAACAAAACATGCAAAAATTAGGCTCTTTAAAAAGGGATCAACTTGGACATTTTAAAGAGACATTTAGGCATAACATCTCTTATTCAAAATTTCTTAGGTAGTTTTAGCTCGAATTAAGGTGTAAAAGCAAGGGGAAAGGTTAAAGGAGCTAAGTTATGCTCATCAAGGAGGTAATTTCTTCTCATATGAGCTTTATTTATCTTTTAGTATCTTTGTGTTTAGTTACCATGACAATGTGTAGCTAAACCTCTTCCTTGTTGGGATTGGATGCAATATTAACTTGATATACACATTTTGATTCAAATTTATGCTTATTCATTATGTTTTGATCCTTATGAGTTTATTTTATGCTTACTTTAAGATTGACACTCTTTTTGTATGATTTTGTAATTGTAAATGAACGTATAATCCTCATTTCAATTCTAGATATTTCAATTCATTATATTGGTATAATTGCTAGACATAGATTAATATTATTTTGTCATATTTGTGCATGTTTTTAATATGGCTACTAGACATAAAGCCATATGAAAATTAAATAACTCTCAAATTTGTTAACATAGTTTCTAGACATAGAGGTGCATTGACAGTTCATAAATCTTAATCATGTTAATATAGTTGCTAGACATAGAGATATATTAATAAGTTACTAATATGACCAAGACATTGATGGTTATTACATTTTAGGTATTGCATTAAAATCTTAATCATGTTAATATAGTTGCTAGACATAGAAATTTGTTTTGTTGATCACAGTTCTTCATTTTATGAGTGAAGTTGCTAAATATAGAACTTTATTCATAAGATATTAAATTGACTAAGACATTAGCTTTTAGTATCATGAGGTCCCGTTGTTGTGAAAGAATCATAGTTGATGAATAAATGTTGTTAAATCAAGTGTGTATAGATAATGACTAGTAAAGTCCAATCTCAACATATTTATTCTAATAGTTTATTCCATTCAATTTTAGTTCATTAGCGTAATCAAACCAACTAAACTCACTTTTAAATCAACTTAGAATAACAATTTATGGTTCAAACTCTAGTATGAAGCAAATCCTTGTAGATGCAAAAACAATTATATTTGTTTGTGACAATCCAATTTAATAATTTAATTGACTAATTTGTCAGTTAGCAAAAAGCACAGAGAATAATTAATGTTCCTTTATGGGTAATCTCACCTATTTATCCTAAGGTGAAGTGATTTGCACTCTATGAGAAGGTTTCATCATTATGGACGATATGACCTTGTCCTTTCAGTATCCTTAGACCAAAAGTGTTGTTAATTTGGGCTATTTTTGTCATATGAGCAATGTGCACCTTTCAACTGCTCATCAAGTCACTTTCCCTTGCCTTTAGCGTGAAGGAAAGTTCTTTGGCATAATAAATGTTGAGATGTCATGTATAATCATTATCGTCCTTTTCCTTATCTAGGTCAATCATTCTAACTTATCTACAATGATAAAGGCTAGATTTTTCTGACCAAAGAATATTGAAAATCATGTATACTACATCTATTAAATCCAATTGTTGACTTGATTGATATTGATATCAAACATTAATTATCTTCTATAAATAGTATTCCAACTATTTTCTTCCTTATTACTATCCTTCACCATATTGTCTATTATTTATGTTTTCTACTATAATTTCAATAATTTAGTCTACTCACTAGCTAATTAAACTTATAACTTTATTTATGTTATCAAAGAATGTAATATCTATGCATTGTTAATATAAAGATTTATATACAGTAATTATATCATTCATTATTGATTTCTATGTATTATTAATTTTTAAGAGACAATAATAATTACATATAAATGGTAGATGATATAGTGTAGTCGTAGGCGGTGGCAAATCAAGGAGGGCCAACACCACCCCTCTCAAAGTATTTTGTACAATTAGTTATGTAATATTTTTTAATACAAATGTATTTAATTCTTTCACTATACATGTGTATTTTTTAATCTCTTTGTCTCCTCTTTTATGTATATTTTGTATAACTAATTATATACATATAATATATATAACTTTTTTTGTAAATATATATTTTCAAATATTATTTGCTAACACACGTATATAATTTTTATTCATGTGGACACTAATTCAATAATATGTGAAGAGAATAAAATTTATACTCATATTAGGAGATAAATTATCTCATTTCTAGTCATTAAAATTTTGATACCTGTAATATCTTTTAGATTTTAGAATTATTGTTGCAGAAAATAATTAAATATACAACATGTCATAATTTTAGTAGTTGAAAGAGATAATTTATCTCCATATATATATGGAAATACTCTATTTAGTTTATTCTCATTTCTGAATTATGCCATTTTAAATGTGTCATATAATGCTAATCATTTAGGACTTAATACATTAGTTATCTCAAGTACCAAGAAACATGTACATAAAAGTAGAAGGATGTCATTTTTATTCTTTAGATATAATGATATGATATTTTTGAATGGGGATCATATGTCCCAAAATGAGTGTGTCCCCATGTCCTTAGCTAAAGAGTTTTCTCCAAGTAATGTAAATATATTATTTTATATTTTTAGAATTTTTCTTTTTAGTTAAGAGTCATTTTTTCATTGGATCGGAATAGGAAAATGAAAGATAACTGATGACAGATAATCTTTGTCCAACATTTTTACCATTTGCATAAAGAACAACTTGTCTCATTCCAATTGAGATGATTCTTTTCCTTACTACACCTATCTATTTGGTGTACTTGTTGGAAAACTAGTTTCACTTTGCTCATTTCACGAACTCTAAATGAAACATAAATTTAGCAACAAAACAAAGAGAACTCCCTCTATTCTTGAATTGGTGATCTACATAGTGATCTAGATGACATTTATGCCTTAACCTGTACCAAAATATTGCTAAATATATATTAGCTTAATAATGAGAGTCTAATATCTGTGTAAAGATTTATATACAATCAGTATATTATTTATCATTCATTTATATTACTTTTATTTAAGAGTTAACAATAATTAAATATGAATGATAAATGATAGAATTACGGTATAAAAAACTCTTACATTATCATTACATGCATTTTTCTTCTAATTATTATAAGTGGTACTACACACAAAATAAAAACTAATCTCTCATTAATTGGATTTCTCAAAGACACAAACACTCGCACACCCTTTCATTGTTTGGAGAGGTTGCACATCGAAGCACAGTGAGGAAGAGATGTTCATCACAAGGAATGCATAGTTTTGAATCTGCAATGAAATCATATTCTTCTCGTGCTTGATCCAACAAGGCCTTGAAGAGTGGATGACGAAGCAATGTAACTTTGATCACATATCTCTTGTGGTTTGCACCTACATACACAACCAAATGACCCTTTGGAACATCACTTGGGATATTGGAGTAACTTTCATGCAGAGATTGATAGGTGTAGTCACAAGCAGCACAATGTATCATTTTGATGCATTTGTTAAGGCACAATCTCAAAAACTTTGTCTTCATAGTTCTTGGATATATGTTGTAGGAGAGAGAGGAAGAAAGAGAGAAGATTGAATTGAAGTGCAACTAGTAATTGGGAGGTGATAAGGTTTATATAATCGATAGTGGTATGGCAACCAATGCCCTGGAGCAATAAATGGTTGTCATGATCAGTAACTTATGCCATTGTCAATATACTTATTCTTATGATAGTTAAATAAAAGTAATATGTAAGAATAAAGAAAAAAATGTGGTGATATTGTATGAATTTTATATATAGTCACTATATTATCTACTTTTTGTGTTTAATCATTATTAACTATTCAAAATACAAATACAAATGAAGGGTCAATATGTAATGATATTGTCCAAATCTTTATACTGACAACAATGTATACATTATACATTTTAAGAATAATTAAGAGTGTGCTAACTATATAAAAAATGAGATAAATGTATGCATTGATAGTGTAAGAGTTCTATACATTATCACTATATTATTCACCATTTATATTTATTCGTCTCACTTTTAAAAAATAATACAAACAAATTATAAATAATATATTGATTATCTATAAATCTTTACACTTTCATTCTCTAAAAATCTTTAGACATTGATAAATATGTTTAATAGTCACTTGTGTTAAATATTAAACAGTGTAATATGGTGCCCAAATGTGATACCGAAAATTCATATAGAAGTTGATAGTGTATAAGAGCACCCACATTTAGAGGTTGGGTATCATATTATGTATTTTTTATTGAATCTACACTTTTTAATCTGGCCCAATCGGGCTTTATGAAAATTGGGTTTAACCGAGTGAGTTTCAGCTACCTATTATTTCATATTTTGTTTAATCTTTTTTGGACTTTTGGTTTCGTAATAAGCCTTAGGTGAAAAGTATTTTATAAAACAACTTATAATAAAAATAGATAATAAATATTGTGTTATTAAATTGAAATAAAAATAAACTAATGTCTATAACATAACTACTTATAAATTACAATAATGTTTTAAAATTAAGTATTATATTATTTTTCCTATTTTGCACATGTAGAATATCATTTTAAGCTCAATAACAAAAAAAATATAAAATCAAATGAGAAGACATTAAATCATATAGATTTCACTTTTCCTTTCTTAATTGTGTATTTAATTTGATTTAACTTCTACAATAAAAAATAATAAAACATATATATAACTTTTACAACAAAGTTAAAAGACAACACAATTGTTTACCATAGGGACTCCATATATTCAAATTTAATATAATAGTTCACAATAAAAGTGTTGATAAAGAGCACACAAAGGATAATATTTTTGATATTGTCTAAATGTTTAATATTAAAGTGAAATTACAAATTATATTGTAGTAGTGAGTGAGAGTCCAATAGAAATGAAATATTTAATAAATGAGTTTTGTTTAAAATCATATATGTGGACTTGACATCACATCTTAACTCAAACATAATGCATTAAATTTACAAATTTGGTTACATTGGGCATAAGAACATTGTTTAAAAAGTTGTACAAGATATATATTTTTTAAATAAATTAAATATTTAAAATTTTAAATAAATATTTTTTAGTATTATGCGGGCCAACCCGCCATAACCTGATGTATAAATTGTATCCAGACTTTTTAATTCAGTCCAATTTAGCCCAAATTAGATATAGACTAGCCCAAATCCATTTGAGTAACCCATTTTGACACCTCTAGCCACATCACTCTAATCTTTCTAATATTTCGGTTAATGAGTATTTATTGTTTAATGTTGGGAATTTTTTGTAGTTAACGAGTGATTATAATTATTGAATATTGATATTTGATTAAGAGTGTAATATTTATGTATCGTGTAGAGTGTTATGCACAATCGTTATATAATTCACCATTTATTGACATTTATTTTTAAAGAATCAATGATGATTGAAAACAAATGATGTATAATAGACTGACAGTGTATAAAAACTTTAGACTGTCAATATTTTTCTCTTTGATTAATTGAATATTAACACATTACTATTAAACTTATATGGATGATTCATTAAATATATTCAGTGCTGTGAAATTATTCCTTGATTTTTGAAAATAAGACACCGACTAATTATTTTTTATCTATTTATGAAAAAGTCTTCCACATTTAATATGAAGGGAAAATTTTGAGAAATAGATGACAATTAAGTGAAAAGAGTAACACAGAGAATAAGTAAGAGAGTTGATATTCATCATACTGGAAGATTAATAATAGCTAAAGACTAGATATATTTTGTATTTTATCATTCTTGGATCAGATTGAGTGTTATCCTCTTATAGAGAGCACACATATTATAACCTTAATTTATACAATAAAGACATGAGTAAATTACAGTGATATCCCCTGAGTTTTAGTGAAATTATACGAACCACCATTCACTTTTTTACAACTACACAAACCCCATATTTTTTATACTTTCATTACATTGACCACCCCTACATGAGAAATAAGTGTAATATCTTAAACAAAAAATGTGATAAATGCAATTAAGTTAAACAAAACATGATATATTATGAAGACAAATCTAAATAATATAGAAATCAATGTATCTTTATTATTTTTGGTTCGTTATGATATATTACAAGAGTGATTTAAACAATATCTCTTTAGAATTTTTGATGAATTCTGTAACAAAAAATAATAAAGATACATTGATTTCTATATTATTTAGATTTGTCTTCATAATATATCATGTTTTGTTTAACTTAATTGCATTTATTACATTTTTTGTTTAAAAGATTACACTTATTTCTCATGCAGGGATAGTCAATGTAATGAAAATATAAAAATAAGGGGATTTGTGTAGGTGTAAAAAATTAGAGATGGTTTTTGTAATTTCGCTAAAACTCATGGAATGTCAGTGTAATTTACTCTTAAAAACATTTATAAATCAAGTTTCATGATTATTTATTCCATATTATATTCTCAATATTATTCTTTTAATCTTAATCTATTTTATTTATTCATCCACCCACTTCTAAAATGCTCATTTTGCATCACAAAAATATGCATATTTTTCTGAATTTCCGAACACAAATGCCCATTTTACATGTTCAAATACTATTTGAATTTTTGATAAGTTAAATAATTCGAGGATTTTTAGTTATTACATTTCACATACTATTCCTCATATTAAAATAGTTGTCTTTCATTTTGTACGTGTTAAGGTCCTCTATGCAGTGTCTTTTGTACTGGAAAGGAGACTTGTGCAAAAAAAAAACAAAGAAAACATAAAATGAAATGATACTTATATCATTTTTAGTTAAAATATAATTATATTTTTACCCTTAAAATTTAAAGAAATTATTTTTTATCTCTCCAATAGTAAAGAAGATTTCACTGTGTTTTTTTACAGTTTCCCATAGAAAGATAACATATAAGGAATGGAAAGAGTATTATATAATGTTATAATATCATATCTATCATCAATCTGGTTAGGGCAGTGGTATAATAGTATGTTAGTTCAACTGACGGTTCACTAATTAAACCACATATCAGTGAAATTAGATATATATATATATAATATTAACATTTTAATGTTGAAAAATCAATATATTTTTTTATTTTCATTAAAAAATAATTTTAAATAAAAATTGGATGCTATGACCGGTACGATTTAATTGAAAACCGGCCAGTATAACCAATTTTAATCATATAATTATATGACTAGTATAATTATTGTATCATATTGATATTATGATCGATTCACCGGTTTACTGGTTTAACCTACCAACACAAATCCATTTTACAACACTAATATTATACATCTCGAATTGATTGACATGCGACCAAAACAAATGATGAAATAGGAAATATTAAAAATTTAAACTATTTAATATATTACTAAAAATAAACAATTTAATATATGTTACTTATAAACTATTCTATAAGCCTTTATTTGCAAAATCTTGTTACATACATATTTATATTCCAGAAATTGATAATTGTTGACCATGTCAGTTATCTCCTCGAGAGCATGCATCTTTGATAAGAAAATGTAGAACATGCATGCATAACAATGATTTTTGGATTTAATAATTATGCACTCATAGACATAAGTCATTTTTACTATCTCTATTTCATTTACTATTAATTATTATTTATCTTAAATAAAATTAATATAAATAAATAATGGAAGTGAATGATGTATTGAGTGCTTAAAAAACCTTACACTATACAACATAGATATTAAACTTCAGATTTTACAAGTATATAAAGTATATGAGAATAAAATATTTCTTCATATCAAGAAATAAGTTATCTCATCAAACTATTAAAATCATAAAAGATATCCTATTTTTCTTAATTTTTGGAAATTATTTTACAGAAAAATGTTAAATAAGACACATATCATAATTTTATTGGCAGAATGAAATAATTTATTTCATGGTATAATGAGATATTTATTAAGTATATATGCAAATAACTGATTAATATCCCTGCTAGGAAGTTAAACTATGTACTATTCAGTTCTTGAAAGGGTACGGTTGGTGAATAAAACAGTTCTTTAGATGTACAGAATGTTGACCCCACAACTTTAGGAAGGAAAATATACGATGAGAAAGAGGGATGGGATAAGTGTCTTGGACACAGTGAGAACCCACTTATTTCTAATATATATATATATATATATGCACTTTATTATGATTCATGAATGAGGATTCAACCTTTTTGAGTCGTAATTGTTGAAAATTTCTATGCTGAGTGGTAAACGTCAGCAATGCCACTGGTTTAGTTGCACAATGTAAATCAGCTGAAGATTGAGTTTCAGTGCATCCTTGATTCTGGGATTAATAGATTTTTTTGAGGCCTTCAAAGGAAGTGGAGCTACTTGGTTGTGAATAAAAGTTAATCGGGGGATGAAGTAAATAATTAGTAATCAGTCACTTTTCTTGTATATTGCATTAATGTTATTGGTAATGTCTTTGTCGATTTATAAGTAGCTTTTTGTGTATGTGAATTTATTATTTCCATTTGGATTGGTCTCTGGTCACTACCTATATTGAATAATCTTAACTTTGTCCATGTGGGCAAAAACATGTATTTATAAGCTGTTGGAAAATTGAATAAAATTGCTAAATAGGGAGTCTCCTATTGGGTAATATTTATAAGAGATTTATCTTTTTTGGCACTACTAATAATATTTCATCACCCTTTTAGTAAGAATATTTAATATTTTTTGGGTTACGTGACTGTTACTCCTAATAAATATGACTCATAGATTTTGTTATACTCAGGATCTAATAGGACTTTATATCATTATACCAACACTAACCGGGAGTCGTGACTCATGGGTTAATGTGAGTTTTACCGCTAGGAAAGAAGGATAGGGATCACCTCTCCTCAACGGGTGTCCCATTTCATGTCCCAAGCCAATCATATATTAACACATGGGTAAAATAAAATTTTTAAAAGCAAAAAGTAATAAAATGGAACAATCTAGTTGATTTGGGACATGGAGTGAGACACCGTTTGGAAGGTGATAACCCGTACTAAATGCTCACTACACGCCTGATATCAGCTGATTGGCAATAGCAATATTCTTGAGTGATAGCTGTCATATATATGAGTATAATTCTAGAATGTATGAATACTATAGTGGTTAACCATTATTGTAATCTATACTGTTTTATCTTGATAACATGGTGGATAGTTTGTTTGGACAATTTTTGCAATATCATTAAACTTTTTAAAGAGAATGTCCTAGTATGTGACTCAATCCAATATTATAATTGTTGACATTAATATTTTTAATCCAATATGAAGATAAGTACTAAACAATGTACACTCCGTACCATGTCAAGTCTTCCCTTAGCTGTATCATGCAAATCTTCCATTATGCGTCTAAGAAAGTTGAAGATGAACACTATTATTTTGTATTCATTATGACCCTTTATTTATTGTTTTCGTCCTTTCACTTAAAAAATTGAATTCAAGTACAGTGTCAACTTGGTGATGAATTTCATATTGTATTCAGAGTGGGATTTGATTCTATAATATTATGCTGGATTAGAGTGACTTTTTTGTACTTTGTATAATAAATATGTGTGCTTATTAAAAAATGGTAACCGCTACACCTATTAGCTAGATTTTGCATATTCGAATTAGCTATCGGAGAAGAGAATATGAAATTTGTCACCATCCTTCAAAAAAACTATCTCACAAATAATCCTATGATATATGCTTGAGTTTCTTAAGACTTAAATATATCACATTAGATATTATGTTATTAAGTAAATATCTGATCTAAAATAAGAAGGATTATAGCAGAAACAACTACAAAATAATTCCACCTTATATTAACTAGTAGGAAAATAAAAACAACATTCATCATAGCTGCTACTAGAGGCTAATAGGATATATATAACAACTCCTATTAGATTTAGGGTTACTCCTAAAGTTGGGCCTTATAGATTGGCCCAATTGATACATTAATTAAAATATTACTTCCTAATAAAATTAGATAATCATTTAGGTGGTAGCTTGTTCCTGGTGGGCCTATGAGAGTATGTTGAAGTTAGCCCCATATCATTGCCATGCCCTAGGAGGACAACCTTGTCCTCAAGGTTGGAATTATGTGGGTCAGATAGTTGGGCTGGGGAAACAGTGGGGAATAGGATATTGGGCTGGTGGAGCGATTGGGTTGGATTGGGTGGCTTGGGCAAGGGATTCTCAACGGTTGGAAAGAGGGAGTGGGAACCGTGTGGGGCCCTAAGGGTGGGTGAGTAATTAATAGGTGCAGGTGTTGGGACGTGTGTTGGCAGGGATGTGAGAGGATCCAACGGTTGGGAGGGTTTTGGGGACTGTGAGTGCAGGGGCATGGGGCTTGAGGATAGGTTTGAAATTTGAAATTGTTTTTGGGTAGTGTGTGCATTGAATTTGGACCGAAAAGGGGGGAAAGGGGGGAGAGAGGAATCTGTGGTCTGTTGGGCATTTAATGGGGTGGGTGGTTGATTTAATGTGATAATATTGGAAGGTGGGTTTGGGTCAGTTTTCGGAGTGGGTAATGGATTTGTATGTGGGTTAGGTGGGTGGGTAAAGGGACTTTGGGTTTTGGCTTGGGTTCATCTAACGGTGGGTAGTATTTTGTGTTATCCAACGGCTCCGGATTAACCAAGTTGGATGTAGGAAGTACAAGAGCTGTTAGGTTCTCTTTAGGTGGTTGTTGTGTTTGTTGAGTGAGTTATATGGCATCGTCTTTCTCTGTTACTTCTTTTCTTCCATCTAGTGCGTTTTCATTCCTCTTTCTTGGTAGAGCGGAGTTCCCTTCTACCTATTGTGAGAAGAGCTGGTCCCTTAGTGAGTTGGACCGTGGCGTGGTTGTGCTTGCCATGGTGGTGCATGTCAACGGGGGTTGCACGCCCCTTCTCCTCTCTGTTGCCGACGGTAGGAGACCATCTTCCTCCTCCTGATTTGTTGTCTCGGTTGGTAGGAGGTCTGGAGGAAATTGTGCAACTGGGCCGTGAGGATCTCCAAAAAATTTCCGCAAGAGGGATATGTGAAATACAGGATGTATTCGCGTGTCCGTCGGTAAGGAGAGCTCATATGCCACTGGACCGATATTTCGAAGCACCTGAAACGGTCCAAAAAACCGACGACCCAACTTGTGAGAAGAACGATTGGAGATGGTGACTTGTCGGTACAGTTGCAACCGTAGGAGGACCCACTCCCCTACTTCAAAGGTAACATCTGTTCTATTTGCATCGGCATGAGCCTTCATTCGCTGTTGAGCATGAATTAGATTCTTCTTTAAGTCGGCTAACATTTGTCCTCTTGTTTGCATTGTTGTATGTAATTTCTGTTTGGTGATCTTTCGAAGCACCTGAAACGGTCCAAAAAAACTACGACCCAACTTGTGAGAAGAACGATTAGAGATGGTGACTTGTCGGTACAGTTGTAACCGTAGGAGGACCCACTCCCCTACTTCAAAGGTAACATCTGTTCTATTTGCATCGGCATGAGCCTTCATTCGCTGTTGAGCATGAATTAGATTTTTCTTTAAGTCGGCTAACATTTGTCCTCTTGTTTGCATTGTTGTATGTAATTGTTGTTTGGCTGTTGAACCCGGAATAAAGTCACGGATTGTAGGTGGTGTGCGACCATACAGGGCCTCGAATGGAGACTGGTCGAGTGAGGAGTGATTATTGGTGTTATACCAATACTCCGCCAAGGACAGATGTGCAAACCACTTCTTTGGATGGGTTCCCATGAAACACCGGAGATAAGTCTGCAAGCATCGGTTAACGACCTCCGTCTGGCCATCAGACTGTGGATGGTAAGCTGTACTAAAACATAGTTTAGTACCAAGTAATTTGAAAAATTCTTTCCAAAATGTACTAAGAAAAATTCTATCTCTGTCGGACACGATTGATTTAGGTACCCTATGAAGACGATAAATCTCATTCAGGAATCGGTGAGCCAACGTCTCAGCCGTGAATTTGGTGGGCAAGGCAATAAAGTGGGCATATTTAGTCAGCCTATCCACCACAACCCAGATTGCTATGTGTCCGTGAGAGCAAGGTAAATGTGTTATAAAATCCATTGATAAGTCCTCCCAAACCTGATCTGGAATTTTTAATGGTTGTAAGAGTCCCTGATATTTCCTTGGCACATACTTGTTATATTGACAGATGGAGCAGGTGTGGATGTAGTCCTTGACGTCTTGTGCAACATTGGGCCAGTAAAATGAGGCTGTCAAGCAGCACAGAGTTGGTTTCCAACCCGAATGGCCAGCAAGTGGTGTTTCATGGAATTCCCGGATCAAGGTGTGGCGGAAATGCTCACGGGCAGGTATAAAAATTCTGTTTTTAAAGAATAATAGGTCATGTGAGAAATGGAAACGTTCCTGCCATTTATGATCGTCTTTATGTTTTTGGATGAATGCTTGGCCCTCTAGTTGAGCATAGTAGGTACGCAACTGATCCAATATCTGAGGGAAGGGTGAAGAGATTGCCGAAAACAGAAGAGGGTCAGAGTTTTCACATCTAGATAAAGCATCGACGACACGATTAGAGGTACCACTTCTATACTTGATCTCATATTGAAACCCAATGAGTTTGGCTGCCCATTTTTGTTGTTCTGGGGTGTGAAACACTTGAGTCATCAAGTGTTTCAAACTCTGTTGATCAATATATATGTTGATTTTTCTTCCGATTAAGTACTGACGCCACTTCTTGACAGACTCAGTGACTGCAAACATTTCGCGGACGTAGGCTGAAGCATGCTGCATTCTAGAGGACATTTTCCGACTAAAGAAGGCAATCGAATGGCCGCATTGGGAGAGAACTGCTCCAATCGGTGAGTGGAGCGGCGAGAGAGGCGTAGTTTCTCACAAATTTTCTATAGAAGCCGGTGAGTCCCAAAAAACCTCTGAGTGCCGTGAGTGAACGCGGTTGTGGCCAATTTACCACTGCCTGAATCTTTTCTGGATCTGGTTGAACACCACTATTAGCAATAATGTGACCCGAATAACTCACTGAATCAACTCCAAAAATGCACTTTGATGATTTACCATAAAACTGGTTAGAACTCAATAATTCCAAAACAATATGTAGATGCTTGAGGTGATCTTGTAATGAACAACTGTAAATCAAAATATCATCAAAAAACACCAGAACAAATTTTATGAGATATGGGCGGAGTAAATTGTTCATTGCTGCCTGAAATATAGAATGTGCATTGGTTTGCCCAAACGGCATAACCAAAAATTCATAGTGTCCATCAAAGGTCCGAAAAGCAGTTTTGTGTGTATCCTCCGGATGGACCCTAATCTGATGGTAGTCGGAGCGAAGGTCTATTTTAGTGTACATTGTA
>NW_017718909.1:0-7107 GCF_001865875.1 Lupinus angustifolius
ACCGGAGATAAGTCTGCAAGCATCGGTTAACGACCTCCGTCTGGCCATCAGACTGTGGATGGTAAGCTGTACTAAAACATAGTTTAGTACCAAGTAATTTGAAAAATTCTTTCCAAAATGTACTAAGAAAAATTCTATCTCTGTCGGACACGATTGATTTAGGTACCCTATGAAGACGATAAATCTCATTCAGGAATCGGTGAGCCAACGTCTCAGCCGTGAATTTGGTGGGCAAGGCAATAAAGTGGGCATATTTAGTCAGCCTATCCACCACAACCCAGATTACTGTGTGTCCGTGAGAGCAAGGTAAATGTGTTATAAATTCCATTGGTAAGTCCTCCCAAACATGATCTGGAATTTTTAATGGTTGTAAGAGTCCTTGATATTTACTTGGCACATATTTGTTATATTGACAGATGGAGCAGGTGCGGATGTAGTCCTTGACATCTTGTGCAACATTGGGCCAATAAAAGGAGGCTGTCAAACGACACAAAGTTGGTTTCCAACCCGAGCCGACAAGTGGTGTTTCATGGAATTCCCGGATCAAGGTGTGACGAAAATGCTCACGGTCAGGTATAAAAATTCTGTTTTTAAAGAATAATAGTTCATGTGAGAAGTGGAATCGTTCCTTCCATTTATGATCGTCTTTATGTTTTTGTATGAATGCTTGGCCCTCTGGTTGAGCATAGTAGGTACGCAACTGATCCAATATCTGAGGGAAGGGTGAAGAGATTGCCGAAAACAGAAGAGGGTCAGAGTTTTCACATCTAGATAAAGCATCGACGACACGATTAGAGGTACCACTTCTATACTTGATCTCATATTGAAACCCAATGAGTTTGGTTGCCCATTTTTGTTGTCCTGGGGTGTGAAACGCTTGAGTCATCAGGCGTTTCAAACTTTTTTGATCAGTATAGATGTTGAATTTTCTTCCGATTAAGTACTGACGCCACTTCTTGACAGACTCAGTGAGTGCAAACATTTCACGGACGTAAGCCGAAGCATGCTGCATTCTGGAGGACATTTTCCGACTAAAGAAGGCAATCAGATGGACGCATTGGGAGAGAACTGCTCCAATGGCAGTTGTGGAAGCATCTGTTTCAACATCGAAAGTCAACGTGAAATCAGGCAGATGCAATACCGGAGAAGTAGTCATAGCCATTTTTAATTCTGTAAATGCTAATTCCGCTGTACTGGACCATGTAAAACTATTATGCTTTAGTAAATCGGTGAGTGGAGCGGCGAGAGAGGCATAGTTTCTCACAAATTTTCTATAAAAGCCGGTGAGCCCCAAAAAACCTCTGAGTGTCGTGAGTGAACGCGGTTGTGGCCAATTTACCACTGCCTGAATCTTTTCTGGATCTGGTTGAACACCACTATTAGCAATAATGTGACCCAAATAACTCACCGAATTAACTCCAAAAATGCACTTTGATGATTTAGCATAACACTGGTTAGAACTCAATAGATCCAAAACAATCTGTAGATGCTTGAGGTGATCTTGTAATGAGCAACTGTAAATCAAAATATCATCAAAAAACACCAGAACAAATTTTCTGAGATATGGACGGAGTAAATTGTTCATTGCTGCCTGAAATGTAGAAGGCGCACTGGTTAGCCCAAACGGCATAACCAAAAATTCATAGTGTCCATCAAAGGTCTGAAAAGCAGTTTTGTGTGTGTCCTCCGGATGGACCCTAATCTGATGGTAGCCGGAGCGAAGGTCTATTTTAGTGTACATTGTAGCACCGCCTAGCTCATATAATAATTCATCAATCATAGGAATAGGGAAACAGTCCTTTACAATGATTGAGTTTAGGCCGCGATAATCAACACATAATCGCCAACTACCATTTTTTTTTTACCAATAAGACTGGGGAGGAAAAAGGACTTGTACTGGGGATTACTATTCCTTCATGCAACATTTATGTTAACATCTTAGTCATTGCATCTTTTTGGGAGTGAGGGTATCGGTATGGTTTGGTTGAAACGGGGGAGGAATTGGGAAGGAGTGGAATATGGTGGTCTTCTGGTCGAGATGAGGGTAGGTCGTGTGGTTTCTGGAAAACAGTGTCATATTGGTTTAGTAGGGATTGGATATTTGGGTCTATGGGATTGGTTTGTAGGGCTGTAGTGTTCGGCTGGGGGTCTAAGTGTAAGAATTATATTGTGTGGAGGGAGGCTATGGAATCCGTGTGAAAAAATCTGGAAAGTTATGGAAAGTTGTGGGTTTAATAGTAGAGTGTGTGTCTCCTTTTAAGGTGATGGTGGTGTCCCCTACTGTAAAAGTCATTGAAGGAATAGCAAAATCGGAAATCACAGGCCCAAGTGTTCTCAACCATTCTATACCCAAAACCACATCTGCACCTTTAATTGGTAAAAGATAAAATGGAATATGAAATAATTGATTTTGAAGAGTGATAGGTGTATTAGAACACAAACCAGTGCAGTAAATGTGTGCGCCATTTCCAACCATGACGGGAAACTTTGGCGTGGGAGATACCTCCAACTGTAAGTAATGGGCTAAACGTGGTTGGATGACATTGTGGGAACTTCCAGTATCCACCAAAACAGTGACCCCTTGCCCTGCAATGGATCCAGTGAACCGCAAGGTCTTTGGAGAGGGCTGACCTTCTAATGCCTGCTCGGACATTTGAAAATGGATGAGTTCGGCGGTAGAAGGTTCTGGGTCAGCCTCAACGGGCTCTAATGAAATCAACACATCCTCGAATTCACCTGCTGAATCATCCGCCAAGAGGATTAAGAATTGGCGCCCTTGGCACTTATGGCCTTGAAAATATTTCTCATCACAATTATAACACAACCCTTGGGCTCGTCGTTCATGCATCTGGGAATTGGAAAGACGTTTAATTGGTATTGTAGAGGTTGTGGGGGGGATCTGATTTGGCCCACGATGTACTGTGGCGGTAGGCTGTTGAACAAAAAGAGCAGGCCTGGTATGAGTGGGTTTGGAATCCTTGATTTTGGACTCCACCAATTTTGCTAGTCCCAAGGCCTCGACTAAATGATTAGGCCGCAGAATGGCCAATTCCCGCCGAATTTTAGGGATAAGTCCTGAAAGAAAACTGTTAAGCACAACATCCGGAGCAAGTAATGTTGCAGTAATGGCTTCATGTCTTGCGTCCTGTTGCTCCCTGTTCTCCTCTAATTTTTCAGCAAAAATCTGCAGTAGGGATTCATCGATCTCCTTGTTTGCTGCTTTTGGGGGCATGGTTCAAGAAATGAAAGCACCAATGATATTAAGTAAATATCTGATCTAAAAAAAGAAGGATTATAGCAGAAACAACTACAAAATAATTCCACCTTGTATTAACTAGTAGGAAAATAAAAACAACATTCATCATAGCTGCTGCTAGAGGCTAATAGGATATATATAACAACTTCTATTAGATTTAGGGTTACTCCTAAAGTTGGGCCTTATAGATTGGCCCAACTGATACATTAATTAAAATATTACTTCCTAATAAAATTAGATAACCATTTAGGTGGTAGCTTGTTCCTGGTGGGCCTATGAGAGTATGTTGAAGTTGACCCCATATCATATTCAATCACTCTTTTATGTATATATGTTTCTTTCCAATTATCCGAACGTCCTAACTATTCAAGGATAGTCGTATACCCAACCAAGCCAACCCCTTCATGACCGAATATTCCAGGTTGGGTCTAGGACCACTCCCCGTCTGATACGCCACCAACAATGCACTGTCACGTCACCTCACCTCACAATCTCACTTACTCTTCTCCCACACGATAAGAGTAATGTGCAATACGGCTGCTAGGCCTGCCATAAGCTGCAAGTCAACTATGTATAGAGTACGGTCCTGCCAATGTTGCCTGACATGGGAAAAACAGTCCCTGACAAGTCAGAATGGTCGGTCATGCCAACAGTACACTCGAGAGCAACGCCACCCATCTTTACCACTATAAATAGGGGTCTCCCCCAACAGGAAGTATCACTCTATCCATTTATCATTAAATCCCTCATCACTTGTTATTATTATTCTCTACTTATTTCTCATATCTCTTTTACTGCTCCCAAGCATTACCTCTACAGTTTTACTGACTTGATAGTCGGAGAACCTTTTCAAGTACCTCTACCAGTGGGTCCAAGTCAACTCCATCCAGATTCCTAAAGAGCTCCAACCCGGATACTCAAGATCTCACACATGGACATCCAGTCTGACCAAATCACTCATCCACAAATGAACATTAGCGTCGTTTGTGGCATACCTACACCATGATAACCACTAGAAATCAATCAAACCCTACTAGCCACATAGAAACTGCACCCACAAACATGCTTCCAACCCCTCATACACCCTCCGTCAATCCACCATCCCAAGCACAACCCTCACACCAAGCTAGCCACAACCACCACACACTCTAGAACAACTTCCGCTTACCACCCATAAACTACTACAGATCAAGAAAAGCCAGGAGAGGATAATCCAACAACAAGATGATTTGCTGAAGGAACTCCGCCAAACCCATAAGGAATCCAACCACCGACCCTCACGGCTGGCCACCCCAGCACACACCACCGAATCAGCTAGTGAATCACACCCAATCCGTAACTCACCCATGCAAACAAAAACCACAAACAACTCTCACCTCTCCGACCATAACGTCCGTGGGGCCAAGTATCCTTTCACCGACGACATTATGTCTTACCCCCTGCAAAAAAACTTGGCTCGCCCATCTAACATCTACCAATATGATGGCACCTCCGACCCTCAAGATCACTTCGACGCTTTTCAGACATCTATGCTCTTCCATGGTGCAACAGGTCCTATCATGTATCGGACTTTGCCAGAAACTTTAAAGCGCACCACTCTCTAGTGGTTCATTTAGCTAACATCCAACACCATCGATCAATGGTCCACTTTGGCCAGCCAATTTAACACCCGCTTCACAGCTAGTAAAAACAGCCAAGGTCTTCCTACACTTTGTCTGGGATTTCGACAAGGTTCACACGAGCCTATCCGTACACACTTAGATAAATTCAACATCAAGGCCATGAAGGTCCAAACGTTAAGCACATAGGTGGTCATCCATGTATTGGTCATGGGTCTCAAGGATGGACTTTTCAGGACAAAGCTAGCCATGTATATTGATCTCACGATGGACGACCTCTAGTCCAAGGCCCTACAATTTATCAACTTAGGAGAAACCCACATTATTCGATCTCTCGATGAGCATCATACACACAACCTCATGAGAAACCAAACGACCAAAATCCCACAACCACCTAAGAGTTGACCACCCAAGGATACCGCGCAAACCCAAATACACGACTTACACCCCTTTGAATGCTTGCCGCTCCAGAATTTAACAAGAAGTCATGGCCACCTACCTGGTTCATCTCCCTAAGCCTAATTCCAACATTAAGGTGGGTCCACAAGATCGAACAAAGTACTATGAATACCACAACACATTTGGCCACATGACTGATGAATGCACCCAGTTACAAGACACCATTGAATTCCTCATACAAGTCGACCACCTGCAACGCTTTATTGTAGGAATAGCACAACAAAGGTGATCACCCCCGGCACGCAGACTCAACCCTCCGAGGAGACACTCTCCTACAAAACACCTACATGGACGACTGCTAAGCCGAGGACGAGCAGATAGATATCGGTCGAACAACTAAAGACACAAGAGCCTGATTGATATTAACACCATCTCTAGAGGTTTTCCGTGGGAGGCACTTCAAGGTCGACTCAAAAGCGATATGTACTAGAAGTTATGCAGGTAATCGCCAAGAATTCTCAGATCAATAGACATGCTCCCCTATCTCCTTCGACGGTCGTGATTATGAGAGCGTCATCTGGGAACATGATGATCCCCTAGTTATCAACGCAAAGTTGTGTAAGAATGAGATTGCAACTAAGAGGGGGTTGAATTAGTTGACTTAAAATTATGGCCACTTTTTTTTCTGCAAAATCAAGAGTGAAAGTACAGCGGAGAATGTATGCAGAAATTAAACAAATAAAAAATCAAAGAGATAAGGAAGAAGAGAATACACAAGGATTTTTATACTGGTTCACCTTCTTGTCCAATGAAGGCTAGGTCTAGTACTCTTACATCACAAGATATTTCTTCACTAAAGATTATGAGTTGGAATTATAATATCTCACCCTTAGATCTCTATGTACCTTAAACACTCACTAATCCTTATTCACTCCTGGAAAATACCTTTCCAAGTGATTCTAATCCCTTTTCTTATCACACCCTTGTGAAAGAAAGTATTCTGCAATAATAATGAAGAATACACAACAATAGCAAATTGCCTTTACAAGTTTGAAAATAATATAACTTGCAATTCAATCAACTCTTGTATATACTTAGTAATAATGCTCTTTATAAGTTGGTAAACTTTGAAACACTTTACTTTAAGAAACTTCAGAAAAATCAACTTTGAAAGTTTAAGAACTAGTTGCCAAAAGTGCAGAAAAATAATTTCAGAATGTGTGTAAGAGCTTTTAAAATTTGTGTGAGAGTTGTGTGTCTGTGTTGTGAGATTCAATGCCTTTAAATAGACTTTCCAATCACCCATAGTGCCTATACGAAATGGTAGGAATTGATTGGAGTGAAGACATTTCATTTGGGATGAAAACCTTTCATTTTGAAATCTGAAATATGATGCAACATCTCTCAGTAAACGATTACAACCAGTGGATAATTGATTACCCAAACATTCTGTCTAGTGGGCATCTAAATTTGATTTAGAGTAATCGATTACATCAAGTAGGTAATGTAACGCCCCGAAAAATACTTCTTAAAAACATTGCGGAAAAATGGGTAAAATTGTTTTTTGAATTGATGATATCAAATTGTTTCTTTTTAAAACCTTCCTTTTCCGGGACATCACTTTAAGTAACTCAAATGCGGAAAATCAACTTATCGTTATTGAATGATAACTTAACCTGATTCACAATTTCCTGAATAACACAATGCATATAAACAGTTAAGTCATCTTTAGTTCGTACAAACTAAGTCAACAAATGCGGAAACTACATCACCACTAACATATACAAAATCCAAAAAGAAAGGGCGGAAATACTAATCATCGCCAACAGACAC
>NW_017718910.1:0-647 GCF_001865875.1 Lupinus angustifolius
CTTCACATCTAAGCCATGATCTTATTCCACAACCTTTATATCACAACACACCATACCCGGGTTTATCACATTGTTCACAACATCATTTTATTCCAATCTTCCCACACCGTCCCTTGCCCAAGCGGGGACTAGTCGCTTAAGCAACAATTCGCCTTTAAGTCTCAAATAAACTAAAACTTTCCTCGCCTAGGCGAAAATATTATCGCCCAAGCGAGGTCTCTTCTCGCTCAAGCGAGACCTCATTAAAATCCTGGATTTTTTTTTCCCGCACCAGCGGGCTTTTGCTCGCCCGGGCGAGGAGTTCTAGAACCAAAAACTTCCCCTCGCCCAAGCGAGATTGGGCTCGCCCAAGCGAGACTGGGCTCGCCCAGGCGGTAGTTTCTCGCCCAAGCGATAGGGACTTGGACAGAATACCAACTTTTGCCCTTTTCGACAACCGAAACACATTTAAACATGGTTTTTCAAACACCTGCACCCAGAAAAGTTCCCAACAACATTTGTATACAATATTCAACACATTTCATCAACAATCATGTATATTCAAAATATTCAAACATACAAAATCTTGGGTTTCTTAAAACCCAAGTTAACTCCAAAACCTTTGAGATAGTTTAGGAGATCCGAGTGTCATATTCGGACACCACTGT
>NW_017718911.1:0-245 GCF_001865875.1 Lupinus angustifolius
TTGTCAACTAAGGGTGGTTTGGTTTCAAGGTTCGAACACCGAAATCTTCGTAACTCCCACAATAAAAATCCGTTAGTTTCCGATATTTCTAAAATCGTTACTAAAATAATTAAAATCATTTCTTTTTTTTTTCCACCGTGATCATACATCCATTTCATCCATCCGGTCCAACATCACGTGTTCTTGACCATCCTTTTTCATCGAAAGTCCATTCACGATTTCCATCCATTTTAAACGTACGGTTT
>NW_017718912.1:0-3043 GCF_001865875.1 Lupinus angustifolius
TTTCGGTTTTGATGAGAAAATGAGTTAGAAAGCGTTTTAGAAAATTTCAACGGTTGAATATGTTCTTAACATGCTCATGAAAAACATACTTAAATCTCATCAACATCCATTGGTTGGATGTTGAGATATCAAGGATTGAAGATGGAAGAACAAATGAGAGAATGAGAGAAAATGAAGAGAGGATTTTTACCTCTTCTTTGAAAATGCAAAAGTGAGAGAAGTGTGGAGTGTGAGGGCTTAATGGGAGAGGGAAAATAGATTTTCCCCCTATGCAATCATGGCAAATCTCCTAGGGTGGCTAGTAATGATTTCCTATGACATTAGGTTGAGTGATGTGAGGTTTGCTTTATGGAAAGGCAAATCTCGCATCCCAATGCGAAACGACCACTTCGCGGACACGTGTGATAAACATGCTCGAGTATTATCGGCTAATACTCGATCAGATATTATAAATCGCTCGATCGTAATATCCGATTAGAATTTCGGATTTCGGCATTTCGAGTGAAAAATATTTAGAAAGTAGGTATGGGTGTATTCAGGGTCTATATTGACTCGAAATGAAATTACGAAGCCAACAGTGCGATCAGAATTTGATTCTGAGTTACGGAACTCAAAAACCACTTTTTGAGCCATACCGGGTGGATTTCGGCCCCGACAGTGGTCCAGAACCGACTGTCTCCGAAAATTACCAAAATTTACTACAAAATAGGAAATAAAATTACAAGACTAAAACTCAACTAGAGTTTCATCTAATTCTTTACCGAAAATTCTAGAAATTCATTTTCGAATATATAATTAATAAAAATATTAATAAAATCTTATAATTCCAAATCGTAAAATTCGCGGTGTTACAGGTAATCGGTTACTCAACTTTAGTAAAAATGGTAATCTCTTAGTTAAAGACAATAATGGATTACTCTGATCAGTTTTAAGTTGGATAACTCTTTTCTCATACATGTAACCTGTTACTTAGATGTAGTAACCTGTTACACACTTTTTTTGAAAATTGTTTTGAGTATAGGTGAAGTGTTTCAATTTTATTTTGAAAATAGTTTGAGCATTACCACTATTGTATATTCGAGAGTATAGGATAGAAATACCTATTTAGACTTAGACTAATTTGTCTTGAAGTTCTGTCTTCTTTGTCTTCATAAGTATTCTTCCTTTTCTTCTTTTTGGTGATGTTGGTGTCTTCATCAAAATCGTGCCAAAGTCAGGAATAAAAATCTTCTTCACAATCTCCCCCTTTTTTATGATGACAAATCAATATCTTCTTTAACAATGTAGTTTTCTAAGAGCAGCATACTTTGAGATATGTTAAGATGACTTGTGTATGCTCCCCCTTTCATTTGGAGTTATGTGCCAGAAAGAAATTTGACAGAAAATACACTTCTCCCAACTTTTCTCCTCATTTTGACTTCATCAAAAAGCAGAAAAAGCCAAGAGTTTCCAGCACAATATATATATATATATATATATATATATATATAGCATACAATATGTATATGACAAGCAAAAAAGTAATCATAAAAGTGATATCACATAATATAAAGTTAAAGGATGTTCAAACAGTGTTCAAACCATAACAACAAAATAACAGCAACTTATCCAAAGCCATGAAAACATTACAACTAGAAAATCAGTAAATTATTCAGAATTATGCATCAATACAAATAGAAATCCTAGACACAATCTAAGACTCGGGATCAGAGTTGTCTTCATCAACATTCATGCTACTCAACTTAGAAGAGAGACGATGAAGTTCAAACTAGATTTGTTGATTCTGAGTATCAAAGGCATACATCCAGTTAGTGATGTAGCCTCGAAGAGAAAGCAACTCGTTCATAATCATCTGACTGGTAGGCATGACAGCAGATGAGAAAGATTGAGCATGAAACTTAGAAGGTTGAGGTTCAGGAGGGTTAGGATTGGTAGGTTCTAGTTGATCAGCAGGAGTAGTTAGTCTATCAGATTGATGCTTATAGGTGCGGCGGTCATGAGGATTTATGGAGAAAGCCATTTTGTGGATAACTTCCACATCAATCTTGCATTCCCGAAGATTTAGAGCGACCTTGGTTTCATCATTAGTAGAAACACCGAAATGTTCAAGAATATTGGTTATGAAAATTGCATAGGGCAAGGGGCTTTGAGTTCCTCGAACATTCCACATTTGTCTCATTATCATCTTAGTCCAATTGATTTTGATGTTAAACTTCATAGAATACATCAATTGGAGTTCTATGTCACTAATTTGAGAATGGTTTGAAAATTTCGGTAAAATGACATAACTCATAAGGTAATGAAGCAAATGATCTTCAAGTTTGAGATACCTAGCAGATAGGATATCTCTATTTTTAACAGTCTCACCAAAGCTTTGTTGGTTACCCATTTCTATTTCCTACGGCTCAAAAAGTGTCTTTTTGAGTTCCGTAACTCGGAATCGAATTCCGATCGCGCCATTGGATTCGTAATTTAATTTTGAGTCAATATAGACCCTTAATATACTCATACCTATTTTCTAAATATTTTTCACTCGGAATGCTGAAATCCGAAATTCTAATCGGATATTAGGATCGGGCGATTTAAAATACCTGATCAAGTATTGGCGGATAATGCTCGGGCATAAGTATCACACGTGTTTGCAAGGTGATAATTTTGCATTGGGATGAGAGATTTGACTTCCATAAAGCAAATCTTCCATTACTTTCACCATATCTCATGAGCTCATCATTAGCCACCCTAGGAGATTTGGTCATCATTGCCTAGTTGAAATCTGATTTCTCTCCCCTTAAACCCTCACACTTTACACTTCACTCACTCACTTTGGCATTTTCAAAGAGAAGGTAAATCTCTCTCCATTTTTCTCATGTCTTCTTCCATCTTCAATCTTTGATCTCTCAACATTCAACCAATGGATGTTGATGAGATTTAAGTATGTTGTTCCTAAGCATGTTAAGAACATATTCAACCGTTGAAATTTTCTAAAACGCTTTCTAACTCATTTTCACCTCAAAACCGAAAATGGTGGTGTTCTTGAACTTAT
>NW_017718913.1:0-945 GCF_001865875.1 Lupinus angustifolius
AAATGATACTTTGAATAACTTACTTTAAAATGGTAAGATTATCAAAGAATGTCTTAAATCGGAATATGGAGTTTTAAGTATTTTGGTAACGATTTTAGAAATATCGGAACCTAACAGAGTTTTATTGTGGTAGTTACGAAGATTTCGGTGTTCGAACTTTGAAACCAAACCAACCGTAGTTGACAAGTAAAAGCACGCTTCATTAAGGTGAGAGAGAACACATCGTGACATAGTGGTGTCCGAATATGACACCCGGATCTCCTAAACCATCTCAAAGGTTTTGGAGTTAACTTGGGTTTAAGAAACCCAAGATTTTTATGTTTGAATGCTTTTGAATATATATGATTGTTGATGAAATGTGTTGAATATTGTATATAAATGTTGTTGGAAAATTTTCTGAGTGCAGGTGGTTGAAAAACCATGTTTAAATGTGACTTGGTTGTCGAAAATGGCAAAAATTAGCATTCTGTCCAAATCTCTGTTGTCTGAGCGAACCAGGCGTCGACGGGGCGACCAAAAGTCCGCCTGGGCGAGCAAAAACCCGATTGGGCGGGAAAAAAAATTCCAGGATTTTCGCCAAGGCGAACAAGTCGTCTTCGGGGCGAGCAAAAACTCGATTGGGCGAAAAAGAAAAAAAAATTCCAGGATTTTCGCCTGGGCGAACGAGGCGGCGCTGGGGTGAGCAAAAACTCGATTGGGCGAAAACAAAAAAATTCCAGATGAATTGTAGAACTCTCTCGCTTGTAGAAAAAAATTCCAGATGAATTGTAGAAAAAAATTCTATAACTCTCTCGCTTGGGCGATAATACCTTCGCTTGGGCGAGGAAAGCTCCAGTTGATTTAGGATTTAAAGATGAATTGTCGCTTGGGCGACTAGTCCCCGCTTGGGCGAAAGATAGGAATTGTGTTTGACTATTTGGATTGATTGGTTGAAGATGTAATAAC
>NW_017718914.1:0-12181 GCF_001865875.1 Lupinus angustifolius
TATAACACCGTAATTGGAAATAAAAAGCAAAGTATCCAAGGTGTTGGAATTAAATAGTCAAACTCGGAAATTAATTTTAAAGAAAGTAATCCGAGAAGGATGTATGATTTAGAGCGATGCCCAGAAAAGGATTCGTGCTACCACGTAGCGAGATCGTCTGACCGTAAGTGGCTTGGTATGGGACCGTCTAGGATGATTCAGCGATGGTCGTAGTGGTAGGGACGTTACCCTTTGAGTTATGATGTGAATTGGGGCACTGCCCAGAAAGGAACCCGGGATACCACGTAGCGAGATCGGCTGACCGTAAGAGGCTTGGTCTGGGACCGTCCAGGGTATTCAGCGATGGTCATAGTGGTGGGATGTATTTCCTTTGTATTACGTGTTAACGTAAGATCGGGACCCACAAGAAGCATTCCTGAGGGAGATGACTTAAGGTGGGCCGAGCATGGTAAATAATGATTAAAAGATTTAATCATCTAACTGCGGTTAGTGTTCATATGCATATGGTTAATAATGGAGTAGTGGAGAGGAAATTGACAGTATGACTTAGAGCACCGTGAAGTAAGCAGGGACGGCACTGATTGGACGGTGATTCGCCAACAATGTCTTGAGGGAGAGTCTGGGTGAGACGAGTCCCTTGTATTCCTAGGGAGGTACCCTGTTGGATCGGACAGTTCTCACAGGCCAAACTAGGCAATCTCTGACAACCCCTGGATTGCATTCGAGATCAATGAGAGGGATGCCCAGAAAGCGTAGGACTGTTCCTGAGGGAACCGATTGATCTATTTTTAATTCCTTGCGAGGATATGTTATTTCGGGTACGTACAAAGTGGCTTGGTATGAGGCCTGTACTCTTGATTTGTTTTCGACTAGGTTATTGGGAGGATATTGGTGTAAGGTGGATGATCATGACATAGCATGCATATATTGCATTTGTGGAAGTGGTTTCCCACATTTGAGTGGTAAACATCATGCATCATTGACATTATGCACATATTATTACTTGTGGTTATGCTATTTGTTTATGAGTTGTATGTTGATACATTATTGTTTATGTTGATAAACTGTGGGTTATTATGTCGGTTATAGATAATATATGCGTGTGTTATTATTTGGGGTTATGATCCCCACTTACGTGTTAATTAATTATAATCATGATATTTTGTTGATAAATGGATAAATGGGAAATATGATATTGTTTGGAAATAAGTGTATTTACGTTACATAGGTTGATTAGCTAATTGTTATGAGAACAATTGATGAGTTTGGTTCTATTACTCATGTGAATTAGATAATTACTCATGTGAATTAGATAATTGTTTATGAGAACAATTGATGAGTTTGGGTATATTACTCATGTAAATTGGATAGTTGTTTACGAGAACAACTAATGATGAGTGTAATATTCTGAGTAAGTCCACGTCGTCAATGAATTTACGTTCATTAGATGTCTTACTCTCTCTATTTCTCTTCTTTTCTATTGCTTGCTTTTCGGACGTGTGTTCGTCAGATAGACAGCTTTGCTCAGATTTGGAGCTACTCGTCCGTGATGTTCCAGGAGGGGGCATGAGGAATTGAGGAAGAGGCAGTACCCTAGCTTTGGAGTTAGCCACTAGGAGTTGCTTATCATTTTGTGACTTTTGAAACACTGACAGCTTCAGTTGTTCATGTCTTTGTTTAGTGTCTTTTGGCGATGATTAATATTTTCGCCTATTCTTTTTGGATTTTGTGTATGTTAGTGGCGATGTAGTTTCCGCCTTTGTTGATTTAGTTTGTATGACTTAACCGTTTATATGCATTGTGTTATTCAGGACATTGTGAATCAGGTTAAGTTATCATTCGATAACGATAAGTTGATTTTCCGCATTTGAGTTACTTAAAGTGATGTCCCGGAAAAGGAAGGTTTTAAAAAGGAAACAATTTTATACAATCTCTTTATTCAAAAAAAAAATTACCCATTTTTCCGCAATGTTTTTTAGAAGTATTTTTCGGGACGTTACAGTTATCCTATTCACACTGAAGGTCGAAACCCGTTGTGCTACCTTGAGTGGGTATGTTACAGCACAATGAACTAAAAGCTTTTGTATCCAAAACAATGTCTTTTCCTTTCACATAGGAAGTAAGATGATTTTTCCGAAAGTTCATGTTGCAGTAAAATACACAAATAAGTTCAGGATAAATGTCATTAGTTTCACAGCAGAAGTCAAAAAATTTTTGTTGCCGTAAAAGATAAGGAAAAAGAAAATTTTCTAACTCAAAATTCCATACATTACCGTATTTCAGAGTATAGATGATTCGACCATTGAAGTGCTCCTCAAATACTTTACGTTGCTCATCATTAGCAAGAAGCCTTGTCAAATCTAGAGGGTTAGACTCCAAAGATGAAGTTTCTTGGTTCCTTTAAGTCACATTTGTGCATTGCTTCTTTGATCTAGAAGAGGAAGCAATGAATTGAGGTTTTTGAGTTTTTAGGTTTGGGAGATTTGGTTTTTTTTATTTAAACAATTAAACACGAAAATGATGTTGTAGAAGTGTTTAGAATTGAAAATGTCATATGAATGGACACAAAAATCACCCAAAATGGATCAAAAATGAAGATTTTAGAGAGAGATGGTGTTGAACATGAGTGAGAGAGTTGGAGGAAGAAGAAGAGTTTGAAAAAAAAAATTGAAAAATGCAAAAAAATCACATATATAACTACACAGATTAATCGGTTACTCATTTTGAGTAATCAGTTACTCAGTTTTAAAATTTTTAAAATTTTCAAACAGTAGCTTTGAGTAATCGATTACATCATTTGAGTAATCGGTTACTGAAACTCCATGTTCAACCCTGTAATCGACTACTCTCTAGTGTAATCGATTACTAACCCTAGAAAAACTTCTTTTTACGTATGTTGATGCTATAAAAATGATTTTTAACCCAAAATTTGAAAGTTTTAAACATAAATAGGCACTTCTAAATACAACTAGGCATGAGGTAAACATAATGAAGCACACACATAATCCAATAATCATCTTAAGATAGATAAGTTTCATCAAGAATGCATAATTCACGTCTAATTTTATAAAAAGGTTCTTTAGCCAATGGTTTAGTGAAAATATCTACTAGTTGGTTATGAGTATCAACAAATTCAACAATCACATCTTTCTTTTAGACATGGTCCCTAAGGAAGTGATGCCTTATATCTATGTATTTGGTTCTTAGAATGCATAACTGGATTCTTTGTGAGGTATCACATCTCAGAGGAGTGCAGCCTAAGTCTAAGCCATAATCTCAGAGAAGCGCATAACTATAGTCGCTACTCTCTAGTGTAATCGATTACTGACCCCAGAAAAACTTATTTTTATGCATGTTGATGCTATAAAAATGATTTTTAACCCAAACTTTGAAAGTTTTAAACATAAATAAGCATTTTTAAGTACAAGTAGGCATGAGATAAACATAATGAAGCACACACATATTCATATAATCGTGTTAAGATAGGTAAGCTTCATCAAGAATGCCTAATTCATGTCTAATTTTATAAAAAAAGTTCTTTAGCCAATGGTTTAATGAAAATATCTACTAGTTGGTTATGAATATCAACAAATTCAACAATCACATCTTTCTTTTGGACATGGTCCCTAAGGAAGTGGTGCCTTATATCTATGTATTTAGTTCTTAGAATGCATAACTAGATTCTTTGTGAGGTTTATAGCACTAGTATTATCACATCTCAGAGGAGTGCAGCCTAAGTCTAAGCCATAATCTTGTAATTGTTGTTTAAGCCACAACACTTGGGCACAACAACTACCTGCAACTATATATTCAGCTTCAATAGTGCTTAGGACAACACATGCTTCTTTCTTGCATGACCAAGAGACTAAAGAATTTCCTAAAATATGACAAGTACCACTTGTACTTTTCCTCTCAGTTTTGCATCCAGCAAAATTTGAATCTGAATAATCAACCAAATCACATATACTTCATTTTGGATACCACAACCCAACGTTAGTTGTGCCTTTAAGATATTTCATGATTCTCTTAACAGTAACTAAGTGTGATTCTTTTGGTTTAGATTGATAGCGTGCGCACAGACATACACTAAACATGATATTAAGTCTACTGACAGTTAAGTATAAAAGAGATCCAATCACACCTCGATACTTTGATATTTCAATGCATTTTCTAGCTTTGTCTGCATCGATGTAAGTACCATATCCCATAGGAGTAGCTATTGGCTTGCAGTCATCCATATCAAATCTTTTCAGCAAACCTCTGCAATACTTGGATTGACTTACGTAATACTTGGATTGACTTATAAAAATTCCATTATCAAGTTGTTTGATTTGTAATCCAAGGAAGTAATTCAACTTCCCTATGATGGACATTTCAAACTCTCCTTGCATCATTTTACCAAAATCACTACACAAAACTTCATTAGTAGAACCAAAAATAATATCATCAACATAAAATTGAACAAGAAAAATATGATGATTTGTTTTCTTTATAAAGAGTGTAGTGTCGATCTTCCCTTTGGTGAATCCTTTTTCAAGTAGAAAATTGGTTAGATGATCACACCATGCGCTAGATAAAATAAATGTAATAACATTGTTACCTATACCAAGGATTTTTTTTTTTGATGTTCTCTGCATAGGTAACAAGGCCTTTGATACTTGAATATAGATATTTTGAAACTCCACGTGCTATGTGCTTTGAATAGTCGTTATTATGATAACACATTTTTGCTTATGGCTTTCAAGCACTCCTGCAAAACAAATTAAAAATACTTTCTAGGTACCCAATGTGATTTGGGTCCTGCAGGGTTAGCACCTTTCTCAACCCAAATATATTGGTCAGTTGGAATACCAACTTTTCTAATATGACATGAATTAGGAGTATGGCCAACATTTTTATAATAAAAGCATGTGGGATGATGCTTATGCATCTTGTGTTTAGACTTGTAGAAATAATGTTGATCAATATCTTATTTAGAAATATTTTGCATGCAATCATTCTTAGTTTTCACAAAGTACTCGTTATCATACCATTAGTTTTTAAGCTATTTGTGTAGCCTAGTCCTCTTCGTCATTGATATATTTTTGAGTAATTAAAATATTGTCCAACTTATGAGTACTCTTCTTGAACATATTCATTTCTTGATCTAATGAAACAATTTTAGTTTCAAGAGTAACACATTTTGGACATTCAATGCACATGCCATTTGATTTGGATTTTAAGGCATCCAAATCTTTTTGTAGAATTTGATTTTGACTTTCAAGAAGTTCTATATTTTGCACACTTTAGAGAGTCTAATAAATTCTTCATGTAATTCACAAAAAGCATCATGTAACTCATTATATGAAAATGTATCATTTGGTTCCGAGTTACTAACCTCATAATCATCGTTTGATTTGTGTGAATCCATCAAGGAAATATGTGATTGCTCCTTAATTCTGAGTTCTGCATTTGAACCATCATCTTTATCTTCTGATATAACATTTGTTATTCTACGCTTCCTGTCTTTCTTTCTTTTGAAAGTATGGTACTTTTGTAGGGCTTGACAAGCACATTCAAGATGATCTGATGTTCTGCATATAGAACATGTAGATTTTTGCTTTGATGTTGATGTTTCACTATTTGTTATAGACCTTTGTACTTCTTTGGCTCCATGTATCCTTTCAAGAGTGTCCCAAATTTCTTTCGACGTTTTGCAAATTGACACTCTAAGGAATTCTTTTTCTTCTAAAGCCGACACAAGAATGTTTTTGACTTTAAGGTCGTATTGCACTTTATTTTTGTCTTCATCATTCCATGAAGATTTTGGCTTTACTTCCTTGACACTGTTAACTATGGTGAAGGATTCATGTGGTCCTTCTTTAATTGCATTCCATATGTCCAAGTCTTGAGATTCTATGAAGATTCTCATTCTGATTTTCCAAAAGTCATAGCATTCTCCAACAAAGCTTGGAGGGCGGTTGATGTTGGAACCGTCTCATAAGAATGATCTTCATGCCTTCTTCTCTATAGGATCAAATTTGAGAATATCTTACTGAAAAATAGCTATTGTGCCAATTGTAAGAATGAGATTGCAACTAAGAGATGAGGGTGAATTAGTTGACTTAAAATTATGGCCACTTTTTCTGTAAAATCAAGAGTTAAAGTGCAGCAGAAAATATATGCATAAATTAAACAAATAAATAATCAAAGAGTTAGGGGAGAAGAGAATACACAAGGATTTTTATATCGGTTCACCTTTTTGTCTACCGAAGGCTACGTCCAGTACTCTTGCAGCACAAGAGATTTCTTCACTAAAGATTATGAGTTGCAATTACAATATATCATCCTCAGATCTCTATGTACCTTACACACTCACTAATCCTTATTCACTCTTGGAAAACACATTTCCAAGTGATTTTGAAACCCTTTCTTATCACACCTTGTGAAAGAAAGTATTCTGCAATAATAATGAAGAATACACAACAATGGCAGATTGCCTTTACAAGTTTGAAAATAATATAACTTGAAATCCAATCAACTCTTTTGTATACTTAGTAATAATTCTCTTTATAAGTTGGTTAACTTTGAAACACTTTACTTTAAGAAACTTCAGAAAAATCAACTTTGAAAGTTTAAGAACTAGTTGTCAAAAGTGGAGAAAAATAATTTCAGAATGTGTGTAATACTTTTAAAATTTGTTTGAGAGTTGTGTGTTTGTGTTGTGAGATTCAATGCCTTTAAATAGACTTTCTAATTACCCATAGTGCACATATGAAAAGGTAGGAATTGATTGGAGTGAAGACATTTCGTTTGGGATGAAAACCTTTTATTTTGAAATCTGATGCAACAGCTCTCAGTAATCGATTACAACCAGTGGGTAATCGATTACCCAAACATTTTGTCCACCGGGTATATAAATTCGATTTAGAGTAATCGATTACAGCAAGTGGGTAATCGGTTACTCAACTTCACTAAAACAAGTAATATGTTAGTCAAAGACAGTAATAGATCACTTTGATCAATTTTAAGTTGGATAACTCTTTTTTCACACACGTAACTTGTTACTTAGATGCAGTAACCCGTTACACACTATTTTTGAAAATTATTTTGAGTATACTTGAAGTGTTTCAATTTTATTTTAATATAGTTTGAGCATTACTACTATTGTATATTCGAGAGTATAGGATAGAAGTACCTATTTAGACTTAGACTAATTTGTTTTGAAGCTTTGTCTTCTTTGTCTTCATAAGTATTCTTCCTATTTTTCTTTTTGGTGATGTTGGTGTCTTCATTAAAACTGTGTCAAGATCAGGAGCAAAGATCTTCTTCACAAGTTGAAAAGCAAGAAGGTTGGTAGACTCTTCATTGACCATTGGAGTTTTGCTAATATCATGTTCTGGGACGTATTTGAGAAGATGGAGTTGAGCGACCATGACCTACTATCGTGTGATGGGCAGTTGGTCGGTTTCAATGGGCAAGGTCTAACTCCGTGAGGATACGTAGATGTATGGTTGACCGTCAACAACCAACCCCTTAGCATAACAATCCAGGCTATGTTACTAGCTATAAACTACCACTCAGCATACAACTCTACCTTGGGCCGACCAACACTAAACCATCTTGAGGTTGTGGTTTCTACCTCACACTTGTGTATGAAATTTCTCTCTCCCAACCTTCAGGTGTGCACCATCCGCGGAAGCCAGCATTCTGCTAAGAGCTGTTACCAAATGAGCTTCCACGGTTTTCCTTCACCCAAGCTCCTCTCGCCCACCCAAATTGACAGCCTGCAGCAGTGGCACACTTGTGTTGCATCAGCCCAAGCATCAAGACCCCCAAAGTTATTTTCCTTTTATTCCTCCAAGTGTAATGTCAGCCCACTCGTGGTCGGACAACCCCTATAACACTCAAAATAAATATATGGTAACGAGATATTACTGATTTCACGTTTTATCGAAAGGATCAAATCAACATCAATACCCCTCAAGGCGTGGACCATGTCCCCATTCGATGGTGGTCAACTAATTATCTCAAAGAGCGGACCATGTCCCCCTTGGTCAACAAATGAACATCAATACCCCTCAAGGTGCGGACCATGTCCCCCTTCGATGGCAGTCAACTAATCATCCTAAGGGACCATGTCCCTCTTCGTCAACAAATCAACATTAATACCCCTCAAGGCACATACCATGTCCCCCTTCGATGGCGGTGAACTAATCATCGCAACAAGCAGACCATGTCCCCCTTGGTCGACAAATCAACTTCAAATACCCCTCACAGTGCGGACCATGTTCCCCTTCAATTACGGTCAAAAAAACACCCAGGATGTAGACATTGTCCTCTGACGAGTGACTCAACTTCATATATCTCTCAAGGTGCAGACCATGTCCCCTTCGATGGGAGGTGAGTAATCACCCAGGGCGTGGACTTTGTTCCCCTTGGCCAGATTCACATTCATGCCACTCAACTTGGACAGACTCAGACTTAACCCTTTAAAATTGACATCATCTTGTTTCTATTCCTTATATCCCTGATCAAGATCAACGTTATTACTCCCCCAAGTTGAGCTGATTTTATTATTCAAGAGGTGTTCGCATTCAACCTCTTCGGGCTACTGTGACCAAGACTACTTTACTCAGGGATTCAATTACTTGTGGTATTAATACATCTGCTCAAGATCGTCCTACCCAACTGATAGGTTAGCCCCCAACCAAAAAACACTCAGATTACTAAGTTAGGCGGTGATTAAAAGAGTTATATCTGGCTATTATATCTTTGATTTTTAATTATTATTCGAAGAATAAGAACCAACCAATTTCTCTTTTGCGGAAAAAATAGTTGAAATAGCCCTATTAACGAGGTTGTTTCAGGTCAAGAGTATCTTTCCAACAACAATCGACTTCTCACAATGGAGAAAGTAAAAACGGTAACCCAAGTACAGAACAGAAAAATTCATTGATGAAAAAGAAACTACAACAAAAGGAAATTACAAAAATAATACATAAAATAATATAGAAAATCCAATAAACTATTACACGACACTCAGCCTTCCCCCTCCCATTTCCAGGATCGGAAGCTTCACAATAGAGTCACCCTCCTCCAATAGTAATTCCCCATCTTGGACATACGCATTGGTACGTGTCAAAGACCATTCCTCACCCAGGTACTTCAGACTGATCTAGGCAATGGCATTGTCCTATGCAAGGTATGCCGACTACATTGTCAAGCTCCGCCGCTAGCCTATCTCTCTCCAACCTGATGTCAGCCACCTCTTCAGTCAGACGGGCAATCTCATCCTAGGCTTGGTTGTGGGAGTCTTGGGCTGCCTACCCCTGCTCATCTGGCAACTTCAGCTTGTCATTAAGATGTCGAATTTCACCATTGGCCTCCACATAATGCACCATCAAGCTGGCCATATCATTCTAAGAATCGACCAATTCACGTTGGGCAATTAGGACAGCTCGGTGGGTTTCCTCGTACCCGTGGGTCAGGCTGGACAACTCCTAGCCAGACGCCATTATCCAGGCCTCCAGCCCCATCATTTCCACCCCATAGGCCTCCTCCACCTTCTACAGCTTTGTAGAATGAATATCTCAGACAACCTGTAGAGCCTTTCCCTCAGTTGCTCAACTATTGCACCATCACCTTCCAAGTACTTAGCGATTGATGAAGCCATAATGGAGGTTGCCTGGACCTGCCTCATCATGTCCCAGACAGATGATGCATCAAAGACAACCTTCACTTCATCGATCACCAAGTTGATCTTGACTGCTTACGGCATGGAGTATCCAACAAGGGGTCAACCCTCCATACTTAGGTCTTTCCCTTTCCCCACAATGTGGCGGATAGCACGAGGAGAGACGACTATGCTAGGCTATGTAGGCGCCTCCCGCTCGATTAGAGGTTCCAAGACAAAAATAGTTGTGACATGGACCATAGGAACGACTAGAGTCGCTTGGACCAACCCGCTCTAGTTGGTTGGAAGAAGAGGAGAAGGTGAAAGGTCTACTACTTGGTCAGTCGGAGGAGTTGAGCTCCCCTGGATTAACTAGAGGATGGAAGGGGCAAGCTTGTCTGAGTTCGCTTACCCGAACTTGATTATTGGATGATCTGGCTCAATAGTTGATTCATCTCCATACTGTTAGCAATGGCAGCTGCAAAAAAAGAGAAGAGGATAAGTATGTAACCAAAATCTTATAAATTGCATATAGACGACTTAATACCTATCAATCTGACATTCAAAGGTATGGTCGCCTTTGGACATGTCCGAACAGGATAGCGATGAGCCATTGTTGACTCATCCCAATATTATCTAGGTCGCCTCAATCTTCAGGCCCTCGAGGCTCCCAAAGGCATTACTAAACCATTTGGCTGACGTTCGATGGAGGCTGCCACTCGAGGAGAACTAGAAATGACGCTCTTCCTTGGATTCACAGGCCCATTAATGGGCTGCTCCCAAGATTTCAACCCGGTAGAACCCTGCCATCTTGTTTTTGGCAGTTGATTCGAAGGAGTGGAACAAGGCATGCTTGTTCTTTGACTAGAGGCAAGTCCACCTACGATGTCGAATCCTCTCTTCATGAGATTTGGTGTTATGGGTTACCTGGAACATCTAGAAAAATAAGGGAACAATGCAAGGTAACCTCGTCACCTTGTAAAAATGCCTGAACGAGTAGATAAATCCTCAGGCGTTTGGGTGTAGTGAGACGGGGCAACTCCTAAATGGTTCCTCATATCCACATACCACTCATCTAGAAGAATTATGAGCTCGACAATCTGGGTTTAGTATTCATTCATAATGAAATTGTACTTGTCCCCCCGATCCACGTAAAGACCCTAGCAGACCCGATCTTCAGAAAACAAAGCATTTATTTTAGTATAGTTCGAAGCATGTGCCATCACGACAACATCAGGTGTCACTTTCTTAGAAAAATAACCAGCAGTGCCCAGCACTTCCCGGTCAACCCACCAGTAGGGGGAATCGGGTCATCTAGACCCTCAAGGATTGGAAACCTATTTGTCATTCCCATGTACGATCTTGACATCTGCAACCTGTTACTAGATGAAGCATCAGATTCCAAACTAGATTTCCTGTCCACGACCGGATGCCGCTTCCCCGGAAAAGCTGCCAAGTCCATCCCTGCGAACTCTTTTCCTATCAACCTCCAACTCCAATGGGCCACCGGGGCTGGAAGTGTCACATCACTCGCCCCTCTCTAAGCGGGTCGATCCCTAGAACGAGATAACCGTGAGAAGAAATTGGGAGGAGGCCTAGAAAAAATGTCTACCTCATCGGAACTAGACTCCAGATCGGTAATAAGGACTATGACTATGAAAGGAAAAAGAAGTTACCTAGAAAGAAGTTTGAAAATAGTTGAAAGAACAAACGAGGTTTATCCTTCCTAGTTTATGGACCTTGTTATCCTCTTGAGAACTTATCTTTTATTTCATGCTTTTACTTTTGTATGGATTGTAATAACTCCTATCTTCTGTGAATTACTACTTCGAAATTAAACAATGCTTTAAATGATTGCAAATTATCCTTCTCATAATTGAATGTTAATTATGTTGCAAATAGTATACTCCTATGTTTAATGGATCTTGATCATGTTTGGTGTATGTATCACTATTGAATGCTTATGTTTGCTGCTGACAGCTCAAATATATCAAATGCTTAATCATTCCATGCTTAATTTGAGTAAACATAGCCTTTCATGCCATTAAATATGTTCTGGTGTTGTTTGCTGCCCATTTAATCGATTAAGTCCTTTTGTTAACCGATTAAATCTGTTAAATGTGCATTTGTTCAAGCTTCTTACGTGTTAAATCTGTCATAACTCTTCTGACTTTTGACTAGAATTGAATACTTGTATCTTTTTGATAATGTCAAAAGGGGGAGAAAGGTTGTTTGTTGTGTTAAATGTATTTGCAGGTTGTAATAGCTTTTGCAGGTTGTTGTATATAGCTTCCGTAATATAATTGCTTACCTAAGGGGGAGCAAAAACGCTTCAACTTTGAAACTTTGAATAACAACCAACAATCAATTAACAACCATTATGCAAACTCATCGTCAAGCTAATTCATCAAACGTTTCAAACTATTTTGATATGGTATTTGTCATCATCAAAAAGGGGGAGATTGAAAGTGCAAAGTGTCAAGGATAGCACTAACAATGCTTTGCCTATGTTTTGATGAAGACAAG
>NW_017718915.1:0-26807 GCF_001865875.1 Lupinus angustifolius
GTCATATCTAGACTAGGATATAAATAGAGTCATTATTCTAAGTAGTTTGGGATGTGTGCCTTAGTATGTGAGTATAGGTGAGGTGAACCTAGGTGCAAGTCTCTCAAGCCATTTAATTGTCATATCACATCCATGAGACATATCATCTAGTTAATTGTATGTTCATGCATTAATCATACATGTTATATGTGCATATTAGGCATAATATAATTGTTAAAACATGTATAGGAGTTGGCATAACATATGAGAAGTTTACCTTTTGAACCACGTATTTTAATATGCTAGTTAATCGATTAACGTGGTGACTTAATCGATTAACTCAACGTATTTTAATATTCTGTTGTTTGCAAAGAGAATTGCATGTGTGAGGAAGATAGATTAACATGCCTTATTGATTCATTGATTTGCATACTATTTTTCATATGCTTAGTCTCATCCTTATCTTGCTCACATGTTTATGCATTATTAGTAAATATTTTTAGAGAGATATATTGATTACTCTTTTTTTTATTAACTCACATGTATATGATGGCTTGAGTGAATTGTGAGTGGGTTAGTCTTAAGGTCTTTCATTGTAATATTTCAAGCATTATTGTGCTAATAATACCTTGCTTTTGTAATCTGTTTTTGTGTGTATTGGATTGATCTCTTGGTGTCTTACCACCACAGAGATAGAGATTCTTCACCAAGACTAAGAGGTCTTGATTTGAGAACAAGAATCTTGGTTAGGGTTATTTCGCGAGAAAGGTTTTCTCATATGATAAGTAGAGTCAAACCAAGGGTTAAAAGTTCTAGATTTCAAGAAAGAAGTGTCCTATGTTTTGTAAATTGAATTGGTGTATGTGATTATACTTGTATTTGATATAGTAAAGGAGAAAATCTCCCAATATCAGAAGGGGAGGCCTGGATGTAGTTTGCAGTGGACCGCAAACGAACCAGGATAAAAATCCATCTTTGCACAGTGTTCTCTCCTTAAATCTTCTTTACATTTCTTGTTGTTTTAATATGAGTTAATAGCTGATATTTTGTATAATTGTACCCTGCCATATACTTGTTAATATTGCCTAAAAATATCTACTTTATCTCTGCTCATTTGGTTATAAATAACTATGCAATTTGCTGCTCTGATCATTCTGTTCTGTGTGTGTGTTAATTGATTAAGACCAGTTGTTAATCGATTAACTAGGCTGTTTCCAGAACTGGGTTTTGGTGTGAGAAGCGGTTATCGTTAACCGCTACACCTATTCAACCCCCTTCTAGGTGTTCTTAGGTCACTGATACCTAACATCAACTTTGTGATCCTATAAGTCCAATACAAATATTATACCTAGAGAGAAAAATCACACAAACAAATAATCAATCTATGTTTTATACAAAAGAAGAGGAACGGAAAGTTGTAGAAAATATCATTTTTATCATGTAGTTCCAATACTAAATAGAAGAGAAAGAAAAAAGTATGCATGAGAGTATGCATGAGTCTTATAAAAAACTTTTCATTCATAGTTTGTGAAGAAAATGAAGAATGAAAGAAAACCATAAACAATTCTAAATTTGTCCTTCCACCATATATGAATTGAAAGAACAATGATTTAGATGAAAATAGATCAATATAGTGAATTTGTTTGTTTATATTCATTTCTATATGAAATTAGTTAACTTAATTTGATTTTTGTTGCTTTTGAACTCATAGATAAATATTGATACTTGGTCAATAAAAATGGAGTGAGAAGAAAAAACATAATTACTTAAAATTACAAACAAAATGACAAATAATAAATAAATTAGAAAAACAAAATAAAAATTGATAGAAGTTGGATGATTAGAAATATAAAAGTGATTGTCAAATGTGGGTTATGCTTTTTTTAGATATAGTGAAAATACGTTGTAGAATGTTAATAATTTTCATTGAATTTTATAAATAAAAATTGTTATATTAAACTTTATAGTTTATATATTACTTATAAAATATTAACCAATATTATTTGAAATAAATTATTTATTTATATAATTTACAACAACAAAAAATAGGATTTAAAAATTAGACATACTATATAATTTTTATATATACAAATAATTAAGCATTCATATCTTTTTAAATACATTATATATAAATCTACATTTCCTTTCCTCCTACTTCTTATATTTTTAATTATATAAAACAAAAAAAATTTATTATCTTATTTTCTATTTTTTATTTATTTATTTAGTGTCCGGCAAACCTTCTAATGATGCCAAGAAAAGGTTGTAGTTAAGGTTAAGGGTGAGCATGAGACGGATTGGGACGGGTTAAGTTTGTCCCTCACCAGTCCCTAAATATTGATCAGGTCAATTTTTGAACTCGTACTCGTCCCTAATTAGGATGAGACGCGTGAAGGACGAGTCCAAGATAAGACTAGTCAAGATAGGGACGGGTCCTGGTTGGAAAATAGCAAAATGATAAACTAGGTTTTTTCCTCAAATATTTAGGCATGCATCAAAATTATCACAATCTTTGTGTAAACTCAACTAAAACCTACATCTCTCATGCATCAGTATATAAACAACAAACTATAAATTACATCATTCAAACTAAAAACTATCACAATCTTATTTTTTTTGATAAAATTGTAATCTTTACCCTACTCATAGGAGCTTTGTCAAATTGATATGATTTGATTCAAATTACATATTCTGAAATCTTTAATTTATCTTATAATCAAACCTTAATAAAAGTAAATCATTAACTTATTCATTTTTGTGAATAATTTTGAAGAACATTTTTTTTGGTCGGACAAAATTGGGTGTTCATAATAAGAAATAAGAATCATATGATAAGTGATATAGATATGTTATATGTGTTTGTAGGTATTTGAGTTATATAGGCTGGACATATTGATAAGTATCTATTCAACTATTTTTTATATATAACTACAAGAGACGGGTCGGGTTACTCGGACATAGACCTGAATCTGTCCTTTTTTTGACGACGGATCTGTCCCTTCTAATCGGGTTTGTCCTTTTTATTTATTTGGACGAGTCAGGCCTGTCCTTAAGTTATCAAGTTGGGACAAGTCTACGGGTCGGATCGGGTCTTGCTCACCCCTAATTAAGGTGTATTTATTTTGAAGTTCTAGTTTTCAATCTATAATTTTAGGAAATTAAAAAAGTGATGGGAACTATTTTTTTGGTGGATAGTAGAAACTAGAAACTTAATTTTTGGGTGAAATAACATATCACCTACACCTAGCATTTATATTGAAATAGTCATAAAAGACACGGTTTGAAGTTCCTTTTTTCCTTATTTGCAGTCTTCTCAAATAATGTAGATGCTCAGAGAAATGATTGAGAAGCCAGCACACTGATCCATCCCCTTTAAGACAAATGTGAGTTGTGTTTGGTTGGTTCAAAATAACTCCTTCAGTTTCACACATGATTATTTGCAGTAATCTGACAACCGTTTCCAGAGATGAGACAAAATAGATAAAGTTGAATGATTTGAAATATGTCCCTCCTATGATTCCTAAGAAATTAGTAAAACACCAGATCTATTTCATTTCACATTGCAAAATATAATCAAAGTTCTTCTCCTTCCCATGAACAACCCAAACATTAAAATAATAGTCATGTCGGATACACATCTTCTTCATTAATTAGATGTTTGACCGACACTACAGATACTCATGAAGACTATAGTAATCTGACGTTTTGTATGATCCATCTATCATATAAAATTATAAATGTCAAGATTTAATTTCTAGAGCAATATTTGATGAAGGAACATAATAACTACATACTTTCTAAGATATTTTAATTTCTTACCTATATAACGAGCATACCTTGATTAAGAAGAAGAATATAGTATAGTTGAAGGACGAATTTGACACAATCTTACTATGTCAATGTGAAAATAATTAACTTAATGGAGCAATAGACGTTTTATCATACTATTTAAAAATATACATAGGATGTATTTAACACAACTAACTAATAAAAGTTCAAAGTTGATAAGCTATTTGACTGAATTAGAATTATTTATCAAAATTAGTTGATAAACTAATTAATATATTTAAAATGATACCGTAAATAGCTTATAAATATGAGTTTATATGCTTATAATTAAGGTTTTTCTTTTATTTATCAAGCATCAATCCATCACTTTTTTTTTTTTAATAAAATAGTTGAACCAAGTATTTGATCAAATTTTGATGTCATTATCAATCATAGTCAAAATAAAAATAAAAATATCATTGCTTATTATATTGTTAGCGGAGCCAAGGAAGTAATATCTAAGTCCTTGTATGCATAGTCATCAAATTGTATCATTTGAGTTAGTTCAACTGAAAAATTAATGTTGGATATTGATATGATACAATAATTATATCAGTCATATAATCATATCAGTAAATATCACTTGTACCATCTAATTTTGTTTATATCTTACTTATTATATCATCCATTTTTATTTAAAATTAAAAAATATATAAAAATTGTTTAATTTTAAGAACATGTTGTCAGGATCAAAACACCTTCCATCATTATATTTGTTTACACTTTGAAATCATGTCTATCACTTGAACACATATTTCCATTGCTTTTTAAAATTATATAAATAAAAATATTTATTATATTATTTATTAATTTTCAATAGTAATATTAGTATAATATTTAGTATATCTAATTTTATAAATAGGGAATTATCGATTACACTGTCACTGTTATATTCTTGTACTTGTCCTACGACTAGTTTGATTGATAAGTATTACAATATTAACCATACTACTTTTTCGTGATTGTCATTTTTTGCATATTCAAATTATTTGAGTTTGGTCCCTTCCCGCATGCATTCCGTGAGGTGACACTATGTGGACCATATGAACATTTTGGTTCCCACTCCTTGAGTGCCCCATCTCCACATCTCTCATACAACACCGGTTCCCACTCCTTGAGTGCCCCATCTCTACATCTCTCATATAACACTTCCCATATATGATTTTAGGGTTTATTTGTAAGTTAGATTTTAGAGAGGAAATGAATAAAAGAAAAGACTTTAAAGTTAGATGATAACTGTATTTCATGTTTGAAGTCTTCCCCTTTCGGTCATTCTTCTTCAAAATTCAATTGGCAAATGGATCTTTAAGCTATGTTGAGAGTTATGAGAGAAAGAGAATGAGAGATCAAAGAGCTAGGAAGAGGAGGAAGAGGAGGAAGAGAAGAGGGAATGAAGGCAATCATCTCCATTGTTTAAAAGTATGAAATTTAGATGGAGAAGATAAACTAATGATAATGTTAGAATAATTTTATTTTTTCTTTAAAAAATAGAATTAACAATGAGAAATGGACAATAATATATAATTATATAAATTTATTAAAAATATTTAGGTATTTTTATACTTTGACTCTAAAAAACCTCAAATTGAAGGAATCATAAAAATAGACATGTGGAGGATTTTAGAGAGATTGATAAATCCTCCAAAATTTTCCTTTCTTCTTCATCCAACTCTCAAACATAGGAAGACTTTCTAAAGTCATTCATTCATTTCTCTTCCTCTTGAAAATCACACTCTCAAACAAAGCTTTAAGGATGGAAAGTCCCTCCATTTATTTTACAAACTAATAATAGAACTTGGGTGATATCATTTAATTATATTGATGAACAATAAAACATATTTAAAAAAATAAAAAATCTTAAAATCAAGAGTAAGGATGCTAATAGTTCTAGATGGGTCCAGGTAGGGTATTATTCAAACTTACCTCATTGTTTCATTTTTTGAATCAAATCCGCCCTAAACTCATGATGATATTCTTTGTGTCTGCTACTCATGAGTCATTGGGTACTCAGCGGATCTGTGAGTACCACAAATTCAAAATATTAAAAATAATTGAGAGTAATTTATATAATTGTAATTTTGTTTTCTACAATCTTATATGATAGTTAGGTAATCAACAAGAGAAAAAACTACAAAATATTTAAAGTTTTTAACACATTTTAAGTTGACTATTTGAAGATAATTTCAACATTATGACGTAAATTTGATTTAGCAAGAAGTGTTCAATCAACAAAATATTATATTATACATATCAATTAACAACATAATATCACATCACTACTTAACAATATAATATCACTATTTAATAATATAACAATCATATTTATTAATATAACATTATGGATTAACAATATATAAGAAGAAATAGCGCGTCCGAGTACTCGTGGGTCTGGTATTTCATTGTCCAGACCTTAACTTATCCAATAACGAGTCTTAAAATCCCGAGTCTTAATTACTCATAGATCCAAAAACATAGATCTATACCCAACTCGTAGCGGATATCCATTAGTCTCGGTACCCGTTACCATTCTAATCAAGAGTCATATAAGTGCAACAGAATATTTTATAAATATTAATTCAATAATAATAGTTTAAATAAATCTAAATTAGTTGTTGGCTTACAAATTCAGAAATTGTGTAAAGGATCACTGACTATTTAGTTATTATAGCTCCATTTATTTCAAGCAAAACTCTTGAAAGCATATCATCCAAGCAGTTTCATGAAACAGCTCTAACAAAACATATTTTGAAACTAGTTTATCAAATAATAGCTCAAAACATATTTTTTAAACTAGTTTATAAAAGAATTTAGGGTTAAATCAATAAGAATTGGTAGGTGAGTTAAGTTTTAGAAGGAAATGAAAAGTTTTAGTTCAGTTTTAACATAAGTGTATGACTGCTCTAAAGTTTTTTCTTTCCATTTTTCTCTCTTAGAAAACTCAATTTTAACATAAGTGTATACATAGCTCTAAACCTTTCTCTTCTCGTTCTTTCTCTTCCAAAATCCAATTAGTAAATGGACTGCTGGCACGTCGAGGTTTAAAGGGAAAGAAAAAAATGAGTTTACAATCGTCTCATTAATATATTTTATGACTCTCACTCGCAACTCTTGTAAGTCGAAAAGTTGGAGGATTAGACATATAAAACATTTAAAATTAGTTATACTTTTATCTCCGAGAAGAATTTTCGTACATATTCCATCTTATCAAATCACCTGTCATACAATCCAGACTAGAGATGATGAAATTGGTCGTCCGGCTCGTTTAGCCTGCGTCCTTATATGTCAGCAAAAATTTAAGCGGATGCGGACATGCTTGCATTGATTTAACAGACAAAATTTAATGTCCTACTCGTTTTAAAACGGCTAACGGGCAAAATTGAAATTAAAAAAATTTAATGTCCGCGTGCCTTGTTGAATAATTAATAAAAATAAAAATTCATATAATAAATGAAATTAAATAATGTAGTTGACGATAAAAAATTAACAAATTTTTTGATATTTTATATAAAGTTTGATAAATCACATTAGATTACATTTTTTTAGATATTAAAAATCATAGTACAATATAACTTATTTAAAATTTTCATACTTTTCCTTAAATTATATTTATGGGCCGCTCGCGGGCCGCCCTCGTGCCCAACGTAAATGTCCCCAAACTTGGCGGGCAAAAGATTGTACGAAACGGACAAAATTTGTATGCTCTGCCCGCAAAAAAATGCTAGTTATACGGGGGCACCCACAGACAATATCTATTTTGCCATCTATAATCCACACCTTAATATTTTAGTAACTTTTAGCTGTGTACTCTATTGAGAAATTAACTTAATTGTCTAAATTATATGTTAATGAATTTCAAAAGTAAGACCACAGATATCCCACATGTGATTAATTGTAGCACAAATGAGCCTGGTCAAAATAAACCAAGTCCTTTTGCTATTAATTTACCCAGTCAATGACTCAGTGGATTTTAACGGTCAAAGAATCTTGGTCAACCAACGCACCACCTTAACATCCTCGAAGCTTCTTTAGGTTCACTGATACAAAAAGCATATACTTCCTGTTTTTTACATGCAGCAACCAGCCTCATGATTTTCAATTGGGAAGTAACTTTGCCAGTAAAATGGAATTATAATCTATTAAGTACTTAAGCATCTATGAAGCTTATACACAAGATGATCAAAAGTTCAATGCTACGATTCCTGAAGGCGATACTTATTAGAAGGAACAACCACACATCCAACAAAAAATTAATTTCTTGTGCATAGGCTAAAAATTATCCTTTACAATATCAAAAAATAAATATGAAAAACGTGTGAAACTTGAAGATTATTCTTACAATATTTTAAATTATGATTGTTATATTGGTGTCATTTTTTTGAAAAAATACTGAGTCTCTAAAACCGTATTATTGTTGCTGTTGGGGATGCAATTAAAACAATTCTATTTTTTATAATGATTGAAACTCTTTGCAACTTATTCGAGACAACATGATGCGATAGTAACACTGTGGCTATAATGTAATCACATCACAACTATATTTAAATCAGTCATATCAAATTCTAAAATATTTTTAAAAAAGAGACTAATTCATTCTATGCTAGCTTTCACATTAACAAAAAAATCACAATAACTATAACCATAATATAGGAAAGATGCTCTTTGCATTAGCTCAATTATGGAGAACAGTAAAAAAAACATAAAAACACAATCATGTCCAAAATTTGTGTTTGTTTTGCAGTTTACCCCATACAGCGGCGCAGAGAGTGTCAATCCACCGAAAGAGGTAAAGAGCTCACAATGCTTATTTTCTACACAAAAACACAACACCAATAACAACAACAAAAAACCGTGATTTTTCCTTTCTTCCAACTCTTCTTAGTTTACTTGGTCTCTCAAATCAAATCCAAATGACACATTCACATTATAACCAGTTTCCATTTTAATTCTATAAAATTAATATTCTACAAATACCAATTAATGTTGTTTGCTTTATTTGCTTGGTAGGTTGCACTCGTCGTGTTCAGACTTCTCCCTTTTTTCATTCTCCTCATTTTGATGCTAATGGGTTAAGATCGTTTTCTCAGAGAAGCTAAAACTTTTTTTAGATCAAATTATCTTTTGCGTATTGAGTATTGACACTAGAGGTGAGTTTCTAATTCAAAATAGATCAAATTATATATCTTTCTTTTGTTGTAACTTTTTTATGGGTTTGTAGTAATAAGCAGATTAGGCTTGCAATTGATCCCCATACCCCAAAAAGTGAGTATACTTTTATGGGTATACCATTTTTTGGGTAAAAAATGTGCATGGAATTTTGGAGACATGATATTCTTAGACTTATTTCCCAAAGCATGTACTTTCTATTACCAATTTTGTGAATTTTTACTTTAGAATTTACTTGCTAGATTACCCAAAAAGGAGAAAATGACTTGCTAGAATAGGAATGATTCCCTAGATGGTGTTCATAAAAATATATTAGATTTTATTAGTAAACAACATTTATGTTTGGATGTTATCTGAATTATGAAATTAGAGTTGTTGGGGTTTGGGAGGGGAGTTAGGCTACCAAGGAATGAAAATTGAGAAGTTCCTTCTGAAGTTTAATTCTACACTTTTTCCTTTCTGAACTAAAGAAGTATACAAATAGAAGAGTTGATTGAATAGAGGATAGGTCAATAATTAGAGTCAGAGGAAGACCAAGAAAAAAATCTAAGTGAAACCATTATAAATGATTTAAATCAAAATGGCATGGAAGGTTTAATTGTTGACAAAATACAGTAACATTATTTAGTTCATGTAATGGACTCCACCTAGTGGGAAAATGCTTTTGCTGCTGTTCTTATTGTTGTGATTAGTGAAACATGTGGAAAGTATGAAGTCTTCACCATCTGACCTTGAATTTAGATTCAATGGTGGTTTTGAATGACTTTATGTTTCTCAATTTTCTTTTACTGTTATGAAAATGCAGTCCAGTTTCTGTTCAGGTTGCAATGAAGTGTTTTGCGTTCTACTATGGGCAGAAGAAGGATGATCCGAAGATCTTGCAGTCATTGTCGGGTCTGTCTGAATTGAATTCTGCGAATGTATCAGACACTGGTTCAGATTCCCTCAGGAGGAATGCATTTCCTAGTTTGTCCCAAAGACCAAGCAACCTGAAAGTATTTACTGTATCTGAACTGAAATCAGCTACAAAGAATTTTAGCCGCTCCGTTATGCTTGGAGAGGGCGGGTTTGGGTGTGTCTACAAGGGATCGATCAACTTTGTGGATGATCCTTCCAGAAAAATTGAAGTTGCAGTTAAACAACTTGGTAAAAGGGGAACTCAGGCAAGAGTCTGCCTTCTTTTTTTTCATCTTGAAAGTTATGCCAACATAGTTGCTTTTTTAATGTCAGGAGGTATCTTGGTAAAAGAAGATAAGGTGTTGTCAAGTACATTAGTATACCTTATAGTATATTTTGTGAATTTTAATATCATAATGCAAGTTATAATAAGCATAGTATTGTAAGGCTAAAATATAATCGTCACAGAAGTTGCTGTGTAGACCCCTTAGAAGTCATGATAATGTATAATTATCTTTCCATGCTTCACATTTTTATTATACTTTTCAAATCTTGCTCGGTTTTCAAAGACTGCAGTTTTATGTAATATGTTTTGATTGCTACGATAAATAGGAGTTTTCATAGACATTTCCCCCAAAAGCTTGAGCTATTACATGAAGGAACATGGATGGTTCTATATATCTAAAGTCATGCCCTCTCATGCAAGATCCCTCTGCGCTTAAAGCATGCACAATGAACAGGCTCATCGTCCTTGTGCTGAAACTCAACCCCTTTTTATTAGAAGAATGGGGCAACAAGGACCAAACTCTAGATTCTAGAACACCTGTTATAGAGGCTGTAATACCATATCACTAGTCATCTCACCCGAAAGCTCAAGCTATTGGGCGGAGAAACATGAATGTTTTTATATATCTAACAATAATTATCTGATAACCTTTATATACTTTTTACTCTGCATGACAATGTATTAATCTTCTGTCATTTAACTTTTTGGCTACACAGGGTCATAAGGAATGGGTAACTGAAGTGAATGTTCTGGGTATTGTTGAGCATCCCAATCTTGTGAAACTAGTGGGATACTGTGCTGATGATGATGAAAGAGGAATTCAGCGGCTTCTGATCTATGAATATATGCCCAACAGAAGCGTGGAACACCATTTATCCCTGCGAACTGAGACTCATCTTTCATGGCGTATGAGATTGAAAATAGCCCAAGACGCAGCTCGTGGCTTAAAATACCTGCACGAGGAAATGGATTTTCAGGTATAGGCATATAGCAGAGCTTTCCAATTTAATTAACAAGCCCTTGTGCAGAAAATTGTTTTAAGCCCATTTTGACATCTCATTTGAGTCATTTTCCTAAAAGAAAAAGGAAACGAAACTAGGAGGAGCTAAGTTGGAACTTTAAAATACTTTACTTACTAGCCAAATACATTGTCAGCTTGTTATTGCTATGCTAACTATGTGAAAGATATTTAGATAATTTTCAGAGATTTCAAATCTTCAAATATCCTTCTGGACGAGCACTGGAATGCCAAGTTGTCGGACTTCGGATTAGCAAGATTGGGACCATCTGAAGGGTTAAGTCATGTCTCAACAGAGGTATGTCCATGTTTATTAATCTATGATTTCATATATTTATCCAATGTTGTTAGAGTACAAAGCTGACGTTGGATTAGTCTTGGACAAGTTAAACCGGTTAGTTATAGTTTGTAAACTGTTATGTCATATGCACCATGTAAGTGGTTCTTTGCATGGACAAAAAGATGGACAAAAAGAGGAATTTGCTATAATAGGGACCTGAATCTAGCGGCAACAACAAAACCTGCATACAATTTTGTGTGGCTGAATAAAATGGTTATGTCAAATATGTAATATTATGAATTATGATTTAGTAATGGAAATCATAAGGCCTCTCGTGGTGCCTGTTTCTAACATTCATCTTTTTAAGTCTAGAATATGTTTTAGATATTTTTCTTGTGCCATAAAAAGTTACTCAAACTAAGTTTCTCTATTTTCCTTTGATTACTTTTATTGTAACATGGCCACATTGATCTTAAAATTATGCTTTCATAGTTAAAGCATACATTATAGTGTTATGTGATCGAAACACCAAAGCGTGCCATTTATAGCCAGCATCCTGGAAATCAACATACAACTTATTTTGATGCCAGCTATGTTCATCAGGTTGTAGGAACAATGGGGTATGCAGCTCCCGATTATTTCCAAACTGGGCATCTCACATCAAAGAGTGATGTATGGAGCTATGGTGTCTTCCTTTATGAACTAATTACTGGCAGGCGCCCTATAGATCGGAATCGCCCCAAGGGTGAGCAGAAGCTGTTGGAATGGATAAGGCCTTACCTTTCAGATGGGAAGAAATTTCAGTTAATATTGGATCCAAGACTTGAGAGGAAACATGTCTCCAAGTCAGCACAGAGACTTGCTATAATAGCTAATCGGTGCTTGGTTAAAAGCCCGAAGAGTCGCCCAAAGATGAGTGAGGTGTTAGAAATGGTGAATCGGATTGTGGAGTCTTCTACGAGTCCTAGTCCACAGCCTCCCTTGAAGAGTGTTACATCAGTTGAAACTTCCCAGGACATTGAAATACAGAACAAGAAAAGGGTCATCGATCCCAAAACAGTTTATTGTAATTGGTTTAGGACATGGACACCAAAGCTTTTAGGAGCAAGTTGATTATTATAGCTTTTAGCTGAGCAAGCCTGTGACCTTGAGGTACAGTTTCTTAATGACAAGAATTATATCAATCATTTCCAGACACCATAACGAGCACATGTATACTTCCTAAAGCTACCCTGTCACCAAAAAAATACTTGACCTCTTCATATCCTCCAACAATTTTTACAAAGCTTCCATCATGTGCTACTTACCAATTAATTACAATTGGTGCTTCAGAACAACAAAGCCTTAGTCTCACTAGGTGAGATCAGTTACATTATCCAATGATAACATAATGCTTTATCACAAATCATATATTGACAAAGCATTGATCTCTAAATTTTTTTTATCATTTTGCCTATGGTTTTTCTTAGCCTCTCACTGCCTCTAGAGATTGAACTAACTTTCATTTGATTTACTCTTCATCGTAGGACTTCTAATGGTTTCCTCCGCACATGCCTAAATCATCTAACGCGTGGTTCTATTATCTTTTTCTACAATAGGATCTACCCAACTTTCTCCCTAATGCAATCTTTCCTAATCTTATCTTGTTTCGTGAGTTAGTCATCCAACACAATATTCTTATATCTGCTACATTGACTTTATTTTCTTGTTAATATTTTACCCTCTAACATACATTGAAATATAATATTGTTGATCTTATAGAAAGTTATTTAAGTAGGTGAGAGGAATGATTTATGGATTTCAAGGTAGAGGCTGGGTTTCTATGATATGCTATATATGTTGCTGAGCGGCTGAGCCTGTTTCATATGGTTGTTCTGGATATCTTAAAAGCCACTGTAGTATTGAAAAGTGTAAGCAAACACTATTATTGATGTATAATGGTTCCTTTATAATTCTAAACTAATCTGCTGTATATGCATACTGTGATTTTGCTCCTTAGTCCCCTGTAAGTTTATGAAGTTTTGAATCAAATGCACAGGTTATGTTGTTTCCAAATAATATCTGGTGTTTTGTAGCTTTTCTCATTATCTGTTTGTGTACATGATACATTAAGTAGGTTGGAGCTAATAATATACTTAGTATTTTGAGTAGTTTGTTGCTGTTAAGCATCTATACATCAATATCATTCTCATATCCGATACTCTCTTATGCTTTATCTATACATATATGTTGTGTAGTCGAAAACTGGGGCACTTATTTTTTTTTAAAATAATTATAAATCCGATACTCTCTAGTACACTTAAAATATTTTTGCGATTCATCTCAGAATCCCAAACTAGCATACAAGAGTATTTTAAGAGGGAAAAAAACCATAACACACAATCACGATCAATTAAGTAGAAGAGAGAAACATGATATTTAATTTACCAAACGGACTTGTAGCGAGAAAATAAGATAGCATGTGTATTCCATAGAGAAGGAAGAGGAAAATGTATTTGCATAATGTTGATCATGGAATAAACAATCGATATCATTCCTATTTGTGGGCACTAAGCAATGATTTCTAATGCCAATATGATTTTCATTTTATATTTAGTGATTTTTAAGAAATATGATATTTATTTGGAATTTTATAATAATTATATGTTCATTATGTTTTATGAATTTTATATGTGTATCCCAAATATTTTATATCCTACATTTTCAAGAATATATGTATCAATGTATCATATATGTATTGTATCTGATACTCGTATGGATATGGGTGTTTGATAGCTTTGTGGGAATGATGTGCATGTTTACTGAGAAATGGATATATTAAGCAGCATTTTGGGATTGGGTTGGTTCACAAACAGATGTATCTGTGGGTTGTGTAAGATATGTGTGTGTGGAATGTGCAGGTTAGCAATTTACATAATTGCATCAAAAACATGTTTACCCTCCAACCTGATTTTGTTCCCTATGCTTGGTTTGTCTGGTTCACATAATTTTGCTATAAAAGGAGAAATGAAGCGAGGTTGAATAACAACAAAATTATATTTTCAAAACATTAAAATGAACCAATCAACTAGCATTTTCTACAGAACTACATGACTAGAGATTTACTATCGTAATGGTGGCATAAGAGTAGAATCGTCATTTTCTCAGGCCAAAATTATTATCATAACCTGTGTTTCTTTTATTTTCTTTTTCAACTTAAGAAAAGGGTTAAAATTGATATCTTAGGCTGCTAAAATTTTGCATAACCAACTTAAAGGTAATGATGTAGTCTGTTTACCTCCAAATGCCATTAGCACACCCATCCTTGCATACTTAACATAGCCTTGAAGATTCCTTAAGTTTCCAAATTACTATAAAAGTGTAATATCGATGCATTCATAGTGTAAAGATTTATACACAGTTAAAACATCATTTATTTGTATTACTTTTTGAAGAGTCAATTATAATTAAATATGAATGAGTGGATGATGCAATAACAATGTATAAAACTCATGCTCTCATACATTGTCAATGCTTAAATTCTTTCATCTAAAAAAACCATTCCTCAGCATTAACTAATTTATCAAGATTCAAACCTCAACATTTGATATTTTACAAATATCTGAGATACAATATGCTTACGGTTTGACTAATCCAGCATGAATTATTATTGTCTTAAAATATGATATCACATCATACATAGAAATTTTTTAAGAATATATGGTATCATATTTTGTTATGATAAAACTATTTATGTTGAAACTCCTCATACACAACCTGTCTGTATTACACAATTGGGTAATAAGGTACTCACAAACAGTCATCATTTTTGGCATATCTATGCGTCTTATTTTCAAGATAGGTACTCAAGAATCAACCCTGACGTGAAGAGCACGAGCATATATTTTTATGAGAAAATAACTTATGTATACCTTAATAGTTTTTGTATTGTTGTGTTTCATCCATTATTCATGTATCAACATTTGTAGATTTTAAGTAGAAATAATATATATTAACAAAGAAACCAACAATGTGTTGATCAAGTAGTTTGAGGCTCTATTAGATCATTAGAATGACCAAAATGCAATAATTCGACTCACAAGAACTTCATTCCACACCCAAAAAAAAATTAGTTTCTTACTCAAAAAGTGAAAAATATGCAACAGAAAATAATATTAATAACATATATGATCCATAAATATCATAAAAACTTTATTGTGGATGTATATTTATTAAAATCTAGTTTAATGTTTTTATTACATGGATAGGCCATTTTCTTTCAATATTTGATGGGTTGAAAATAAGGGGGAAATTTGAGGGGAGATTGTGAAGTATAGAAGAGTGGAAGAAAATGTTTTGTTGATTGGGACAGGATAAGGCTATGCACAATCAGTTGTGGGCGGTGATGATATGATATAAATCTATCTCCCTCAAATCAAAGAAATGGATAACAAATAATATAAATATATTTTTTAGAATTAATCTACGTGGCATCATATCATTTTTTTTGAATTATAACTTACAATATCTATATATAGTATCTATGTACTACCAATATAAACATTTGTATATAATTAATCTATGATTTACCATTTATTATATTACGTTTTAAAAAGTCGTAATTATTAAACAATAATGTAATAATAATATATAAAACTCATACATGGTGGTGGGTACATATATTTTTTCAATATATATTATATTCAAATCTGTGCTGTAACCTATTTGGCCAGGCAACATAACTTTCCCTTAATTTGTCTTTTCTGAACAATAAAAAGTATGATTTACAAAATTTCCATTACAACCTTGAATTAATAAACTCAAAATTTATTAAAAAAAAGTCTTATATAATTTGATATTAGAATTTATCTTTTCAATTGAAAGATATTCTGAAGTTCGGTTTATTTACTTTTTACTGAAGTTGTTGAAAAATATATAGTAATAAGGATGTAGAAAACGATGAAATCCATACAATCCACTTGCCTTATTTTCATTTCTAGTCAAGTTCACATTCATTTTAAAGTCAACATTTTATTGTTTTGCAAGTTGTAATACTAGTAATAAAAAATGAAAAGGGGACATAAAAACATTTAAAAAAGTACTAAACCAGACATTAGAAATCATGAAATTGACTAAAGAGATTACAACCAACATTATACCTTTTATCAATTAATACAATCCTCTTTTATAAACTAAAATTATGAAATTGGGTTAGTTTAATGGTGTAAAACCTCATTAGAATCATATATATCAATAGGTTAAATGTTTGATTCATGTAAGCAATACTTATTGGGAAGAACAGTCGCACACTTTAAAAGAGATTAGTTCTTTAATCATAGGGTAATAAGAAATTAAGTGCCTTAGTTAAATAAAAACTAAAATCATTGAATTAATGAAAAAGATATGTTAAGGAGTATATTAAAAACATTTTTTGAGGAATATAAAAAAATTGACATTAGAAATCTAAAGGATACAAGATTGACAATTTAAATGAATTTTATGGTCGGAAATTAAGTTAGCATGAGTTATGATCTTCCTTAGTACTCCATGAACTATGTCTTGCAAGGTGAATATAAAATCAAGCTAATAATCTTGATTTTATTGATGACACGTGACTAAGAGTTTTGAATAAATTTGTTGATTGGTGACAGAAAAAGAATATTGTGATTGGATCGATATTTCAGTACATGGTATTCACTACCGGCCAATGCAAACCTCCTAATAAGAATAAAGAAACTCATGTCCCTAGCTAAAAAATTCTAAAAGGGTTTTTGTAACGTGTACTCTGAAACTTATGTTAAGGGCAATTAAAAATAAATTTACATTAAAAAATGATTTATCTAGCATTTTGGTTTTCATACAAAATTATTCATTTAATTTTCTTAATATATATCTTAGGGTAGAAGTTTTTCTCGTACTGAAACTTGCATGCATTAAAGAAGTAAATGTTATTAAGAATACAATTGACCTAAACTCCCATTATCTTTTCACCTTTAAGTGTTTATCTTTAGTGCTGAGGTTAAAAACAACTCAAATAAAAAACCTAACTTATAAAATAATCCTAATGTGGCAAAAAGTTGAGTTAGAGAAAAATGTTCAAAACTCTTACTAAATTTAGATTCTCTCTGGTATTAAATAATCTAATACTAGACAAAATAAATCTATAATTACTATGATTTTAAGTTATTTTTTAATAAAAAAATCTTCTTATATTTTAATATTGGAATATCCACTGTTAAAATAGAGTTTACTCGGTTATACACGTGTATTTGCATTGTCCCCTAAAAAAAATTAATGAAATAATAACTTGCATACCAAGTTTTGATACGGAAGTATGACACCCATGTATTTATGTCCCCTTCAACCGACTTTATGTTACTGTATTTATGCTCTCATATTATTATTAGGGATATTATGCTAAAAGAGATTTCACAATTACATAATTGGGGTTGTAGATGAAAAGAGTTTTACTTCTCTTGTTTGATATAGTGTCATAGTGATTAATGCCTTAATGGATGCTCATTTAGTGATTAATGAAAAGATATTAATTTTGTATCAAAATGACTTAATACATTAAGATTTTAAAAGTTAAGATTTCCGGTGCAATATGTTTGCATTTTCTTATATTAATTGATTAGTATTTTTAGATGACTCGTTAGGATATTATTTTAATTTAATCTATAAATGTTATTACAAGTATTTGTTCTAACTTTCAAGTCAACAGGAATTGGTGACAGTCCTTCACCACAAAGGTTGGTTTTTCTATCTTCCACACTCAACAGATCGTAACCGTCAATCTCACACTCTCCCGTATCCAACCCCATCCGAAGCCTCAATCAAAATCAACCCATTATTGATCCAAATTATAGTAAGATCCCCAACTTAGCTAAAATTAGGAAAATAATATATTATCCTATAAATTATTCTATCCATATCAAAAATGATGTGTTATAAAATATAATTTTATCTATTAAGTATTGGTTTACAAATTACACATATTATCTTCTAGGAAGATGTAGTGATAATATATATCATTACTCCAAAACTATTTTTACTTAATTTTTATTTATGGTGTATAATGTCTATGATAATATAAAGATTTATATTATATATTATTCATCATTTATTTATATTTTTTTTGTTTGAAAAGTCAATGCAGCATGAATAGTATATGAGACAATAACAGTGTATAAATCTCATACATCAGTATGCATAAATGTTTATTTTTTATTTATATTCATGTTTAAGATGATGTTGGACTAATAGTGTAAGATTCTCATAAATTTTTATGATAATTAAAAAATAAGGTTTAAGTTCGATTCGTGAGAGTAAAAGGTTGAATAATACTGTTGGTACAAGAAAATATTCATGTCTAAGAAATTAGTTTTAAGATATTTTTTCTTAAATATTTGCAATTAATCAAAGAAAGAGAGGCGTTAGTGTAGGAAAGGAAAATGCCGCCTCACATTGTGCACCTTCAAATACAAACAAAAAACAAAGAATAAAGTGTTCGACCTTTAACGTTGTGCCAAACTGTATATAAACGCGTGAAGTGTACCCCTTTTTTCCAATTTTCTAAGCATCAAATATTCAAATCCTAACCCATTGCATTGAATTCATTCTCTTACATCTCATAACTAAATAGTGATTTGTGTGTGAAGCTGAATCCAAGGTAGGGGAAGTTCTCAACTTTGTATAGTTAATTTGTTGTGCAGTTCAATTTCTTGTTCTTTACTCTTTTTAAATGATAGTGGAGTATTATATTTGGATCATTTTGGTACAATTATTATTTATATTCCAAGTTGGAATCTTTTTCCTTTGTAGCATATTTGGGATTGTTTTGTATTCTGGTCTATGTTTGATTAGGGGATAATTTTGTAATTCATTATTTTTTGGATGCTATGGTTTTCAATTATGGTTGGTTTTGTAGATTTCAACACACTCATTTCATGTGGAATAAGCAATTATGTGCATGTTGTCTTTATATTTTAATTAATTTCATTTTGTAGGTGTTTGAATAGACTATGGAGAGTAAAATTGTTTGATCTCAGAAACAATGAATGAAGTAGATGATTGAGAGATCCAGCATTTGTGTTTTACCCTCTCATACTTTTGAGAGTAATACTTTTTGGGCTATTGCTTTTTTTTTCTTTTTTAAGATCACTAACTGTCCTCATAGAGTCACATTTTTTTTGGTTTTGGAACTAATCACCCCTTGATCTTTGGCTTTGCCCTTGTTCCATGGTTTTGAAGATATGTTAAGTCTGCTTCCTCTTTTTGGTACATGCTTTCTTTTTACCTGGTGATCATCAATTCTAATTGTAGAAACAACCTCTTCGCTCATTATGGCCAAGGTGGCGTGCAACTCATCTACAAATCTCCCTAGCCCAAAATAATGGAGCCTCGTGCACTACATCGTTTTTTTATAAGAGCCTTTGAAGGGGTGAATTTTATTTCTTCTGCATGAAAAGAGCGATGTAGACAATTTCGTTGCTATGATATTGTGTTGAAATCAATTATGATTTGCTTTTGCAATTCAAATGATCTTCATACTTACTAATATTTGTCGGGTTGTGCTATAATTTTGGTTAGTTAAGGCTCCCATATTAGTTCCTCTAATCATACTTACTAACATTTATGTGCCTGTTATTTTTTCGGGATGATATCATAATCTCTGCATTTTCACACCTCTAATTTAGGTCCTTAATGATGCAGTCTAATTTGACACAGTATACCTGGTCTGATGACTGCATTCGATGATATCATTTGTTATTGTCTTAGGCACATCATTGTGTCTTAATTACAAGTGAAGCTTCAATCTCTTAATCTAAAGCTTGCTTTGGCAGGTCTATTATTGCTGTTGTGGAATTTTTCTAATTGTCTAGAAGGAGTCCTTCAGATTCCGTGTCAAGTTTAATACTTGAAGATGGTTTTATATGAGAATTCAGATGTTATTCACTGGGGTATGAATCTTTTTGACACTGACCCTGGTTATAATCCTGGATACTATGGTGACGTGATTCAACATAATACTAGTGATGTCTATGATGGACACTACTTTCATAACCATTATGATATGGAGTATAATGAAGTAGAGAATGATGAGATCATTGCACGGACTCTGCAAGAAGAGTTTTCACAGCTAGATATTGCTGATGCTGAGCATTCAAGGTATGCACAGGTGCATGAAGAGCAGTTCCATGCTGAGCCTGCATGTGATTGGCATAATGCGTCAACAATGAACTATTGTCCGCAAGGTATCATTAAAGCCACAAAGCTGTTGCATACCAGTAATAGTGAAGACTTATTATTTTGATCAAAGTTGGTTAATTCATTTCATTATGATATTTACATATACAGGCCATGATTATGCCCAAGAAGGGCTTCATGATGCAGAACATTCTAGTTCATGTTGTAGTCCTTGTGAAGCGGAAGAGTACTCACTGGAACTAACTGATAATTATCCTCTTGATGATGAAATAGGGAGGAGGTTGAGTCATATGATTCCAATTCCTGTAAGTTTAGCCTATCATGCTTCATTTAAACCCTATTTGGATCAGCTATTGAATCAACAAATATATCCTCAGCCATTTAATGGTCATTTAAGTGCCGAACAGCTTAATCATGTTTTTTCTAAGTTTTACTTGTGGATGTACATTCTGAACTTATTACATTAGTTTTATTTATTGTAATTTATGGATACTCGAAGCATTTATTCCTACAGTTTGAACTTATGGTTTCTCCAAGAACTCGGTTTTAGAAGTATTATTCGTCATTATGTTGTTATTTTTTTTTATGATTAGTTTTATCTCTTTATTTTCAACCGAAAATCCTGGATGTGTCATGATTTTAGAAAGCCCGATTCTTTTGATCAGATGTAACTTGTGGATTGGACTGTGGTGATAAATGCTTTTTTAAAATCTTGTGTAGCATGTTCCAAAAATTAATGGAGAAATTCCTTCAACTGATGAAGCAACTTCAGATCATCAAAGGCTTTTGGATAGGTATTAGTCATAAGCATTACTCCTCCCAAGAGAAAACTACTAAAATTGCTGCCATGATGCGTATATCTTTGTTCCTGCAAGTTAATAATTGCCATAACAATGGAAGTATTGTCATAAAAGGGATCCAGTGTAGTTTTCTTTTACTTTGTAATTTCTAAAGAAGTTTAGACTTGTTGAAAGAATTACTTACTTCATGTAAAATTTCTTTCTACCAGACTTATACTCAACATGGCAATTTAAGTTGCTTGTATTTTTAAACAGATTGCAGTTGTATGACTTTGTAGAGCATATGGTACAAGGTGATGGTAATTGTCAGGTTAGTTGTTTCAGTAGTCATTTATCCACATGTGCGGAGTGGTTTTCATCGGTTTTAGATTGTAACTTTCCATATTTGCAGTAAATTTCAAATAATAATGTTTTTATCTTTATTCCTCGCCAGTTCCGTGCATTATCTGATCAACTGTATAACACACCTGATCACCACAAGTTTGTGAGACGACAAGTTGTAAACCAGGTTTGCTCTCTAGTGAATTATGTTCTACTATGTTCTTTTTCGTGCATTATTCTTCAATTCTGATTGTTGAAGGGTTGTTTGAACCAGTTAAAGTCTCATCCAGAGATTTACGAGGGATATGTTCCCATGGAATACAGTGACTATTTGGAGAAAATGTCCAAGTAAGAATTCACACTCCCTTTCTATCTATCTGTATATGAAATGTCTTTTAAGCTAACCTATAGTTCCTTGTACTGTCATTTTTAATGAAACTAGGAGTGGTGAATGGGGTGATCATGTCACTCTTCAAGCAGCTGCAGATTCTGTATGAGTTCTGCAACTAACTATTTCTCTTCCATAGGACTTTCATTGAACCATGTTCCATTATTCTTCATTTGCTGTGAAGCTTTTTTTGGGGCCAAAATGCCAAACATCTAGAGAAATAGTGAATTAGTACTGTGACCATTTAATTTTCCCAAGATTGATTTGGAAGTTGCATATTTGGTTGTTTGCTTTGTGTTTAAAAATTATCTTGTTATGGCTATCGTTTTACATTTTTCCAGAGATTCGATGATTGATTTCAATGTTGACAACCAAACCGTGGATGAGTTATTGATGCTCTAATATTACCAATTGAGACACCTATTACAACCGGTATCAATAAATGCAGTAATCAATGCAGGCTTGTATTGCTTTTGAAAAATATAAAAAATTAATTATAAGTGTCGTTGTATCATAATTTTCAGGCGAAGTTGCCTGGTTCAGCACTCTTTCCCCTTTTAATTATGCTTGAATCACATTTATAGCTTGTATCAATTCATTGTCAAGTTTATAATAATATATGAAATTGGCAGTGAAATGATATGAACTTTTACTTTCGATACGATCAATACCTCTGAAATTGTTTCCCTTCTTTTTCCTCCAGTATGGTGTGAGAATTTTTGTGATGACTTCCTTCAAGGGCACCTGTTGCATAGAGATTCTTCCTCATTTTGAGAAGCCAAAAGGAGGTAAGACTTTCTTAGTGATGAACCTTCAGTAGGAGATTTGTCTCACACTTTGTATCCCGTAGACATTTTTTTATTTAAGCTTGACAGAGCTAAAGAATGCTGGTTTTACCGACGCAAGGACCCATTGATTACTTTACTTCACTATGTTCATGTCACATTTCTTGAAATCTTTCTGAACCTCGGGTCCTCGGCCATAATTTTTATCATACAAGTAGTTTTATGAGATGGTGGCTTTACAATTTTTTTTGGGTAATAAAGTTTTAAGACCTTTTTTTCAATTGTTCATCATGTAATCAACATGCATCATAATGTGTTTTTCATCACTTCATTGCAGTGATTTTCCTGAGTTTTTGGGCAGAGGTGCATTACAACTCAATCTACCCTCAAGGAGGTACATTACAAAACTTTCATCCACACCTTGAGTCACTTTTAAACAATTGCTGGTTTGAATCATTTACTAAAATCTTTAATATAATTGATAGATTAAGTTTCCAAGTGTTTGGCCAAATTAACTTACGATTAATTATGTGAAGCAAGATTTCATTTTGTTGAAAATAGCTAACTTTAACTCATCTAGCCGATTGGAATTCTTTGCTCTCTTGATTTCTTTTCAGCAATTATATATAAAAAAATGTTCTATAAAGTTCATTTTGTGTTAGTGATACTATTCACCAACAAAAATGAAACATGAGTGATTTGCCCTACATTTAGTCATCTCATTAAGGAGCTATAAAGAAAATATATATGTTATATTATTATTACTATTGGAGAACATTACAAGTCTCTGAATTACTTAACCTAAGTTTTGTCCTTTATTTATGGGGGTTCATTTATTTGCTTATTTTTAAAAATACTGGGTTTTGGGTTGGCTTAACATGTATTTATTAACCTACTGATTCAGATATACCTTCAAGTGAGTCAAGAAAGAAGAGAAGGTGGTGGAACTTTGGCACTAAGCATTAAAGTATAGCTGGTCTAAAGAACCAACTAATTTTGAACCTCTGCAATTTCCCAAAGATTTGATGCCTATGCATTTTGGATCATTGGATTCTCAATTCTGTATCCTAATTCATCCTGGAATCAAAAAATACCAACTCAACAAGGGTACCAAACCTTTTGGGGTGCCATAGAATTGTCCTTAATTTATATTCCGTTTGAATCTTTGCTGTGCTCATTTTTGCAAGGTTAATTTGATTATCCTCTTTAGTAGTTATAAATCTGGGCATGCTGACCCAGCTGCCTGTGGCATTTTGGATGCTTTCTCGATCAAAATTTATACATAAATAAAGGGTTGAAGTATATCAAGTGAATGATTGATTTATGATAGTTTGTTTTCATCATGATCTACTATGTCATTCAAAGGTACTTCGTGTGAAAACTGAAGAAATATTTGCTTCTCAAGTCATCCTGATTTATTTTTATTAAACACTTATGAAGTGAATGTTTTGTTATACAAATAACTCATTCTACATCGGCCCTTTCCATAGAAAATAACAATTTCAGTCATATGCTTATGTAAAGATTGAATTAGGGGGCTTTATATACGTGTTTGCCAAACCTAATAATAACTATAAACACAAAGTTGTATTCTAATCTCTCACAGCTCCAATAACGTAGGTACAAACTGGTCCAACATTCTTAACAAATTATTTGTATTATTCTCTCTATCTCTTTTTACTATTTGGTTACTCATTTGTTCTCAACAATTTATATCATTTGACTCTTAAATCACATGCCAAATTCGATGCGGGGAAGTTTGATGGAACTATTAAATTTGATTTTGGTGAAGGCGAGTTAAAGATGTGTTGACTCAACAATGTCTAATGAAGGTGTTGTTCCAAAATAAATGACATGATATAGAACAATACAACAATGTCTATTGAAGGTGTTGTTCCAAAATAAATGACATGATATAGAACAATTTGATTGGGAAGAGTTGAAGGAGAAGATTGCAAAAACCATTAAAGGTATAAGACACATTAAAAAAGTAGTTCCTAATCAACTCTCTAACAAACTATGTGTATTTTAAATAGAAACTCTAAGACTTTTAATAAACTAATCAATGTGAATGTTGATAATGAGGAAGTTAATAATTTGTTGTGTTTCTTGATCATGTACGAGAAATACTCAATCAAGCTGATGATATCATGACTGAAATTGTGTCCCACATTTAGAAGGTAGAATGTAGGGGAAGGGTCTCGAGACAATAGCCTGTACATGAAAAGGAGCAAAGCCTGTATGATGAAGCAAGAAAAATGAGATCCTGAAAAAGAGAAAATACCAAATTCCAGAAACAAGACACTAGAATAATGTTTTAAGTACAAACATATTGGTCATTATATAGAAAATTGTCTTAATGAATAGAGTCCTAACAAGTGAGAGGGGAAAGATATAATACCACTATCTACACATGTTACACATAAAGATGATATGGTTACAAAAATGAAAGTGATTTGCTACCTGTATCAACAAAATAAAGTGCAGATGAGTGGATATTTGACATTACTTCTCCCACCACATGACGTCAAATAGAAAATGGTTCAACATATACTAGGCAAGCAATTTTGATTTCTTGTATTTAGGAAATAATAAAGTAAGTGCAGTTGTTAGCACGAGATAAATTAGAATTGTGATGGATGATGATGTTGTGAATACTTTATGTGAGGTTAGGTACATATCAGACTCGAAGAATAATTTAACTTTTTTAAGGACATTATAGACCAAAGGATTTAAGTATGGAGCTAATAGAGACACTAGTACTCACTTAGTACACAAATATTCTCTGACTGTAATGAAGGGCAAGAAGACTATATGAAATACTGACAAATTTTTAGGGAATACAATTATAGGTGGAGTTACCGATGAGATTCAGTAAATTCAGACCATGATACTATTAGAGTATGACATATACATTTGGTTCTAATCAGTGTGTGTGACATGGAAGAACTATGCAATAGACGACCCTAGAAGAGTTAGAAGATGCAAGCAAGATTTTTGTATGTATTGTGTGCTTGGTAAATAGTCACGAGTTAGTTTCAAGGCTAACCAACATAAATCTTGGAGCATTCTAGACTACGTCCACACTTTGTGATTCTGAAATAAGACATAAGTTTTTGTCAAATTCAAGGTTTAGAATACTGAGGTACAAAACTAGATTAGTATAAAAATCAAATACTTCCGGTTAGACAATGATATGGATAAAAAGACTCACACTTTCAGAAAATTTGTGAGGGACATAGCATTTAGAGACACATTTTGGTGAAGAATACTTTTCAACAAAATAACATTTCATAGAGGATAATCATGGCTCTTACAGAGATGATCAATAGACTGAATGTTGGAATTTTCAAAGGTTTTTTGGTAGACACACTTAGTATGATATGTTATATCAATAATAGATGACCATAGGATTTACTAGATGACAAAATTATAGAAGAAGTATGGAAATGTAGCATAGTTAACTACTATAACTTGCACATATTTGATTGTCCTACTTATGCACATATACCTAGCTAGTAATGCACAGTCTAAACTTGACCCAAAGTCAAATATGTATAATTACATATGATATACCAAAATTGTGAACAAGTCAAGTTATGGGATCCAGTTTTGAGAGAAGTGGTATTGAGTAGAGATTCATTTTTTGATAAAGATTCTATGTTGAAACAATCAGTTTTAACATGCCAAAGACAGAAATATGTCCTATCAAAATTCTATAGAGATATGACTTTAAGAACACAGTTTCATTCACATTTTCGGCTTTACTAAAACCTTATATTTTTAAGTTAGTAAAGACCCATCCTTTATTTAAGTCGAAATGAGTCGTGAGAACATTGGCTTCTGCAACTTTTATATATATATATATATATA
>NW_017718916.1:0-10778 GCF_001865875.1 Lupinus angustifolius
TAATTGTATGTTCATGCATCTATCATACATGTTATATGTGCATATTAGGCATAATATAATTGGTAAAGCATGTATGTTTATTGTGCATAACATATGAGAAGTTTACCATTTGAAACATATGCATAAATGTCCCACTTAATCGATTAACATGGTAACTTAATCGATTAACTTAACTGATTTTCTGTTGAATATGTGTTTTCTGTTTTAACTGATTTTTGTGTCTTTCTGTTGGCCCGTTAATCGATTAAATGGAAGTCTTATTCGATTAACTAGTATGTTATATGTTGTAACTGAAATCTGTTTTTGTTGTTGTAACTGCTTAATTGTTTAACTGTTTTTGCAACGGATGAAACCACTTATTCTCCATGTTATAAATACAAGGCTTCACTCATAAACCCATAGCATTGCATTTTATTGTATAGGGTTATTTAAAGAGCATTTTTGCATACGTGTTTTACTATTTTTCTGCAAGAGAGGTGCATGTGTGAGAAGATAAATTATGATGTTTCTGCTATAACATGCTTTCTGTTTTTGCATAGTTTCATATCCATTCTTATATTGCTCACATGATCATGCATTAGATTTTGATAGAAAGAACTCATATGTATACTAATATTGATTAACTCCCCTTTATATTGATGGCTTAAGTGATTAGAATAAAGGTTAATCTTTGAGGCTTTATCTTGTAATATTTTAAGCATTTCTGTGCTTAGTATACCTTGTTTTTAATGTGCTTTTGTGTAGTCTGGATTTGTCTCTTGGTGTGAGATCACCATAGAGATTGAAGTTCTTCACCAAGGCAGGGAGATCTTGATTTGAGGATAAGATTCTTGGATGGGGCTAGTTCGCGAGATAGGTTTTCTTAAGAGGTGAAAGAGTAGAGTTAAACTAGGTTTTAGAGATCCTAGATTTCAAGAAGGGAGTGTCCTTGTGCTTGTAATTGAATTGGTATTTGTATTCTTAATTCAACATTGTGAAGAAAGAAAATCTCTCTGATCCAGAAGGGGAGGCCTGGATATAGTTTGCAGTGGACCGCAAACGAACCAGGATAAAAATCTTTTTTGCACTATTCTTTCTCTCTTTATCTTTCTTATGTTTCTTGCCATGATAAATTGAATTTGTAATTGAAAAGTTGGATATTTGTTTACTGCCATATACTTAATATTTGTGCATAAAAATATCTGAAATATATCTGTTCAATTATGTTTTAATCACTGTGCAATTTGCCTGTTTAGTCATTCTGTTATGTACAATAGTTAATCGATTAAACCCGACTGTTAATCGATTAACTGAACTGTTTTTCCAGCAGTTGGGTTTTTGATCAAGAAGCGGTAATTGTTAATCAATACACTTATTCAACCCCTTCTAGGTGTTCCTAGACCACTTATACCTAACAATATATATATATATATAGGGGTTTGCTAATATGATCACAACTCATTTTATGAAGGATCATGTTAGCAATATGTACCCTAATATTCTGACAAAATTATCCTTTGTTGCTGAACTAAAAATTTGGCACGATGTCAAGATTATTTTAGGAAATAAACTTTATTAAAATTTAAAAATTAAAAAAACACTATCCTCTTACCCCAAACCCTCTAAACCTATCTCATTAACCATTTTCCTCCTAAAACACTCAATATATCTCATTGAGTCTTTCTCTCAATTTCTTGAGTACCTTCTTCTTAATCCTCTTAATCTTCATCCATTCTTAACGCCCTGAATTCCGAGGGAAAAAACATTTCTCTCTAAACACAAATACTCCTATAGTGGCCGCCACCGGGAAACAAAGCCAACGCCACTGTAAAATAGAGCGCCACCGCTGTGAAACAGGGCGCCGCCGCTGCCAAACAGAGTTGCCGCCACTGCTGCAAAACAGAGCTGCCGTCGCCACCGCTATGAAACAAAGCGGCCGCCTCCACACCCTCAGCCTCTCCCAAAATATAGTGTTTAATTATTAAAATCAGGCTGTGTCTATTTTATTCAGTTAACAACATATATTTTTAGTGCCATGCTAATCTTTCTTGTTTGAGATACAAAATTTATTTTCTCTTTCTTTTGGTACTCACTGCACTGTTTCTTAATTTAGAAGTTAGAAGTCAAGAACTTCATACTCTCACACTAGACTTTATAGTTTTATGTACCATTTTCTTTCTCTTATCCTATTCTTCCACCTTAGAAACCTGAAACTTCATATTGACAATGGAGATTTTAATATACCATTAATTTTTCTTTCTCTACTCCCATTATTCCAACAATATGGCATAATATACATGCTAGATTCCAATATCTGGATGATGAAAATAGATAGAAAAGTAAAGGTCAAGGAACATAACATTTATGGTTTTATGCCTTGAGATAACCCCCAAGGACAAAATATATGAGACCTAATCAAACCCATGGTGGGACAATTACACGTGACCACACCTAACTAGCTAACCCCAAATATATGTGAAGAAAGTGCACAACATATATTAGCTTAATAAGGTACACAAAATTTTGGAGTTGCTTAATGCTTAGGCAAGGAGACTAATCATATTACTCAACAATATATTGTGTCACTAATATCGAACAGGAACACGCCAAAATCCTATGAAGTGGAACAAGGTTCACTTTCTATAGAAGATTCTCACAATCATGTGGAAATAAAGTTTTATGTGCCATTCAACTACCAAATGCATATGCAAGATGGAACTTTGATCGGGTGGAAGTGAGCTTATGTGTAAAATAAGGGAACAAAAGTATCTACATCCTTAAAGAATGTATCAGAATCTTAACTAATTAAATAATCGAAGGATAAGTACCCTATTAATAAAAAAGAATAAGAACAGGCTCTCTCTAATATGTTTCAAAGTCTATCTCTCATCAATAAAAACATGAAAATAGGAAAATTAAACTTTTTTTTATTTTGTTATGATTGGTGTGGGACATGCTTTATAACACCATATCTTTATTCAATCAAAAAACAAAGATGAGTACATCTTTACTCAATTTGCACTTTAGAAGTTAGGGCACTGCAGAAAAACAATGTTAGATCTTACCCCACTTTTTCTTCCATTAGGGTGGATAGGAAGAAGAATCCTATCAGGTATTAGAGATAAGAGTTTCTGTTTTTACTTTTGCATTTATTTATAATGAGATATTGAAGATCCTTTATAGCACTTGTCTCAAGATGGTAACTTGGTGGATTGGGATTGTTAGCTTTTTCCAAAAAAGAATTAGCTAGAGAATTTATTATTTAGAGATGTATGAGATGATTTGTGCAACATTCATCATTTTTTTCTTTTAAACTTATTTCCAGAGAGTTTGGTGCTGAAATATGAGAAGTTTTGTATAACATTCATTATTTTTTTTTCTTTTATAAATTTGATTGGTGTCATATGTCAAAATAGAGAGGATCTAATTCCTCTCTTATATAGATACATCCCAATGCTTCAATTAATCTACCTAATGGGCAAAAAACAATCGGGCACAAACACCACCTAATTATAGAGCAAAATTGAATAGCTATACGAACCTAATCAATTTCAGAGCAAATTCACAAAGATCTAAACAATGACATCTAACATAAGATCAGAATTATTGACCACATAAATCAAAACAGAGATTGTGATCAAAATTATTGGTCTACATTCTTCGATTACTATTTCAACTGGACAAAAAATTACTTATTTCAAATAATATTTTATTTTCTGTCTCAAACTAATTAAAGTGTTATTTTTTATTATTTTAATTTTTTTTCATTAGAAACATGTAATCCCTTTCCATTTCGACTAATAAGTTTATCCATTATACATCTTTCATTATAACAGGACATATATTATAAGAGGAAGTTAAATATCTTATACAGAATAAGTAAGATAGTTATTTTCTTGGTTTTTAAAAAGATGCTATTACATTACAATTTTACACCTTAACTCATATTAAAAACCTTAAAATTTATTATTTATTAATAATGAACAAAGAACACATAAGAGGAAAAAAAACAATAAATTTATATAGAAAATATAAATGTTATATAAAAATAAAATAAAAAAATTTCGTGAATACAACTTATAGATAGGACCAAAGCTTTGATGGCTTTAGAGTAATAGGTTTTCAATCTCCAATGTTCGGAAATTGTGCAATGATACAAAAAGAAAATATAATAAATATTTAGGCAAGAGGGTTGCACCACTTCTAACATAAATAGATGCTTTGGTAATGGTGGCAATAACATTATATTTGGAATAAATAATTCTTTCTCTTGCAACCTAGGATTGAGTTCTTTCTTGATTTGATAGATACCTTGGATGGATTCGTGAGGTGGATTAAGGGGTGTTGTTCTCTTCCTATACATTCTTGTTTTCTAATTCACATGTAAAATCTTTCACTTTGTAGATCACATGATAAAGAAACATCTCTTCTTTTATTTCCAACTCTAGCATCATTCAATGTACCTCGTTTAAAAAAATGGGTCCAATCTAAACCAACAACCAAAACTTTATCTTATTATATAAGTAAGACTAAATGGATCAGAAAACGTGTTGTTCTATAATAAACCCCAAATCCAAAATCCGCACATTAAACCCCAGGAAACAAAGACTCCAAATATACAAATATTGAATTTAGCAAATGATCAATCATATTCTTACTACTTCTACTAATATCATTGTGTATTTCACCTTACCATGATGAAAAGGACACAATTAGAACAAAGACACTTAACCAAACACCACACACCCATATTGATTCTACAAAACTCTAAATTAATCTAAAATTCAGCTAAATAATTTAAAATTTTAAAAAAAAACTGAATCTAGCCCTAACACTAAACATATATAAACCTTGAAGCTACAGTATCATTGTTCGCTGAGACTCTCTTTTTGTTGAGTATCCTCTGCCGTCGCCGGCTGCAACAACAGCGCTGTGAACGGCATGTGCCGGTACCCATTTGTAGCCGCAGCCACCGCGGCGTACTCCAACCCCGCCTCTGGCTGGCACAGGTCGAGACGGCAACTCGGCTGACACTGCTGAAGCGCCACCGTGGCGAACATCCCATGGCTACCGCCGGAAGCAGAGGATACGGGCTGAACATTGCAGGGAACGGAGGGAGCGGAAGAGGCAAAGGTGGCTGAGGCAGTGGATACCGATTCTGCGGGGACTGTGCCGGTGCCAGTGGCGGCGATTATGGATGGTTCGGCGTGGCGGAGAAGCCACTCGATGGTTTCACCGTCGGAGCGGTGGCCGAGTTCGCGGGTGAGCTGGAATATTCTGGCGGCGCAGAGAGGCGGCATCCGTACGCGGCGGCCTCGGCCGTTTACCTTGGTGTGACGGTCCTTTGTTGAACGGGAGGAGGTGGCGGGAAGTCTTCTCGCGACGGTGATGCTGGCATTGTTGTCGGAGACGGTGGTGGTGGTTGTTGTTGAGACATTGGTCTTTGATTGAGAGAATGTGTGATGGAAAACAACTTCTGAAGATGCCATAGTAGAAGAATTTTAGGGTTTGGTTATTGAGATTGAGATTTTTAGGGTTTTTAGAAAGAAAGAAAAATTAAAAACAACGAAAATTGAAAATGGTTAGAGAAAAAGAGTGAGTGTGTTTGTGAGAGATGATTATTGAAGTTGGGAAAGTGACATCTATAAACTGGGTCATAAGAGTAACGGTATTATATATAGTAATGTGGACCTGAGGTTAGTGGGTCCACCTGTGTAACATGTTATATTTGGTTGTGATGAAAATAGGAGGAAAGAAAGTGAGAGGAATGAAAAGAGTTTTTTTATTGTTTGGTTGCATTGAAAAGAAGGAAGGAAAGAAAAAAATTGTCGGGGCCCATGTATTATATTTTCTTTCCATTATTGAGAGGAAAATATGGAGAAAAAATTGTACGATAATTGATTGTCCCAAAGTATATCTTGAACCATGTTCCAGAACAATAACAATGAAATAAAAATAGAAAAAAATAAGAAATATTTAATTTTTTAATTCACATTGCATGCTTTCATTGATTTAAGACATGATTTGTGACATACTTTAAGATATTATCTCTTTGATAGTACAAAGAAAATATCATTATTAATAATAATTATATTATTTTCTCTTCACTTTCTTTCCATTTTCTATCATATCAAACAACTAAAAAATTATCACATTTTCTACTCTCAAGTTTTCTTTCCTCAACTTTTCCTCTCTAAACCAAACACAATGTAAAAGTGATACTTGATTGAAATATTTTATATATATATATGATTTGATTAGTTAAAGAAATTGAGACATGATTTTTTATATACACTGCGTGTCAATGTGTTTGTCGACCCATATTCTTATTTTATAATATTAAGTATTAAATTTGTATTTTTTATTTTAGAAAATTAGAATGTTTTTACATGTTATAATTTTTATATTTATTATAATATCCAATTTAAAGTGAGATGTATTAACTATAATTATCTAGGATTATATGTTTTTCGTTTAGAAATAAAAAAGTATTAAGGGAAATAGGAAAATAAAATCATGGTGGTTTCAAATTTTGGCTTTATATATAACTAGCGTGTCGGCAGTCACTCTATGTCTGCCGACCCGCATTTTACTTTTTAATATTAAATATTTAATTTTTATATATTTCATTTTAGAGAATTATATAACTTTTTTCGTACATGATATTATAATTTTCTGATAAAAATATAAAAATGAATTGTGATATTACTAAAAAATGTATTGATAGTTTGATATATTTAATGAGTATAACTTCCTCTAACCTTCATTTATATTTTTTATTGTATGGAAAAATATTGTAATAAATATTAATTATAAGGGTAAAATAGGTAAGTGAAAATTATACCATATACGTAGTTATAATATGTTTTGACTTTATATGTAGTATAGAATTATAGATATAGAAATATAGATAAATGTTATATTTTTTAATGTCATCCCCTTCTCTTTTAGTACCAAATATGGAAAAAATATATCTTTTAGTTTATTTAACTTAAAAAGTAAAAATCTGAATTCATAAAGTTTTTAGGCTCTCGACCATGTATCTGATATGGGTTCAGTAATTGAGAGAATCTAAGCCACTCTCTAGTTTAATTAAGGTATAATCATGATTAAACTTTCACATATCTCATTTGTAGGAGTTAGACTCATTTCCATTAATGGAAAGACAAGTAGTGAAAAATACACTAAAAGCTTAAAAGATAATGACATTTTTAACCTTTACTTTTTATTGGAATTACAATTTTGGCCTTAAAGATACACTACAAAATATAACTTGTCTCTCCATTAATGGAGATGAGTCAATAAAAAAAGATAAATAAAAATATTTTATTTAATATTAGAGATTTTGTTAAATTTTGGTTTTTGAAATAATATCTATCTATACTATCTATACTTCTATATTATCTATACTATCTATATTATCTATAATTCTATACTATTTAATAAAACCAAAACTCAATATAACCATCTCAATATGGTATAATTTGTAATTCCCTATTTTGCTATTACTATCTTCTAATTTCTACAAACAAAAAAAACTATATAATCCTATAAGTAACAAATGTGTAATTTGTGGTACCTATTTTTGTTCCTATATTTTCTAACAACAAACATCATTTGTCATGCATAAACAAATATAATTTGTCATATAAATTATCATTTGTCTGTCAATTATATTACTGTTAAATAATCAAAGAAGGTGAGTTATATTACTGTGAAAAAGAAGTATCATTTATCATGCATAAACTAAATAATTTACTGTAATAATGGACTAAAATTATATCAATTGTCATGCATAAACTAAATAATGTTTTGGTATTACTCCAAGTTAGCATTTACATAGCAAATATAATTTGACATATCAATTATATTACTGTGAAATAATCAAAGAAGGTAAGTTATATTACTGGGAAAAGAAGCATCATTTCTCATGCATAAACTAAATAATATTACCATGGGCATAACAAGTTACGGGATTAAATTCATTATTCATTAATTTTCCAAGTTAGCATTTAGGTAGTAGTTGGCTATATTACCTTGAGGACATAACATGTGTTAAAAAAAACTCTTCTTCTATAATAGAAGTTATTAAAGAAAAAATAAACTAAGGTAGTTATAATAGAAGTTAAACTTTTTGCTCTATATTTACGTAGCAGTTACATTAGAAGTTATTGAAGAAAATTTTCAACAGTTAAGAGATTGATATGTTCCACACCATACTAACATTCTGGGGTAGTTACACAACAAGTTATTCAAGAGTGCAAATCATTTTCTTCACTTTTGTTGTTTTTGTGGAACCTATAAAGTACAAGGCAATTCATCACCACTTTTTCACTACATACAATTTTGTCTTCCCATTTTTATTATACCAATATCTTGTATATATTATTCAATATTTTATTATCTTAAACTAAGTATGAACATGTTGTTACTATTATTATTTATTTTGGCTTGAAATTTGTTTTATTAGAACAAATAATTTCTTCCAATTTTAAGGTATTTCTCATCTCTTCCCTTTTTTTCTCTATTCTAGATCCAATTTAAAATATGTTAATAAGTTTTTATTGTGTTCTTCATCTATGTGTATATTTGTACATATTTACTACTTAACCAGGATCTCGCATGAGAGACATTATTTTTTCATGAAGTCATGATTTGGTCTAACTTTCAAACACTAGTATATGTTATTCAATACTTTACTACCTTAAACTAAATTAGCTACTACTAGTCTATTACTATTACAACTCATATTGGCTTAGAATTTGTTTCTTCAAAATCAATAATTTGTTGCCTTCGCAAATAACTTTTTCATTTTTCATTTTTTGTATCTTCTACAAAATATATTAATAATAATAGCCTTAACAATGATTAGTATAACTATTTGTATACACTTTCACTAAAATGATTTCATGATAATATTTAAAGTCAAAATTAATGTAAATGACTTATAATTTGATAACTATCATTTGACATGTAACTTTGATTCACTCTAATTAAAAGCCAATAACTAAGACTTGGTTGCGATTCAAATGAACCGCCGGACCCAATTAGGTAGAGGCTGTACCATGTCATCAGGTGTGGAAAACGAAGCGGTGACAACGCGAGAATAGCATCCTTGGTGAGCAAGCGACTTGAGGGAGTTGAACCAATGGTGACAGGCGGTGGTCCAATTCAGGAGGCATGTGTGGTGAGATTTGGTTGAGGGAAAACTAGATGAAAGAAGAATAGAGGCTTCAAGCTGAAGCTGGGGTTGAGATTCTTTAAATTAATTTGACCTCAGTTTTATTTGATGTATCTTTTATTTTACTTATTTATTGTATAAAATATAAATATAAAATCTTCACTGATGTAATGCCAATTTTTAAATCAAAGATCTAATTCTTGTTTTTATAGTACAATCTTTCTTCTTTCACATCTATTAAATTATTTAAATTCATTTTATGATATCAACTATTTAAATTATGTGATGCTTATCTTCTATTTTTTAATTATTTAATAATGTAGTTTAAGTTGAACATGTTAATATTTTTATTATTAGTATTTTATTTATTCCTATCGGACCATTTAAAAAAATTAAATTGAAATAAATAATGATTTTATTTTTGTTGTTGATAATTTAATATTAATATACTTATGAATGATGAACATAATCCTTAATTTCAATTAAAACTTAAAATGTGACATAAAAAAGTTCAGCTTATAAAATCTCAATCAACTCAAAATAAAATTTACATTGTTTAATTTAACTTTAAATTTTAAGTATTATATAACATATTATAAATTAACTTAACCAGATTTCAAGTTCTAATTAAATATAGTTCAAGTCATTATGCACTTGGGTTATATGGTTTTTCTATTATATCTACTAGTGTGTACATGCACTTAGTGCCTACATGTGAATATTGTGTGATACTACATATTCAATTTTTATATATTTCAATTTTTTGAATTAGAATGTATTTATTGTGTTTAGTGTACTTTATATTATATTTTCGTGTGTTTATGATAATGTTTAATTTAAGGTGAGATATGTGGTTAATTAATGTATTAGTGGTGGTTGTTTAGGATTATATAGTTTTTTTGTAAAAATTAAATAATGTGAAGGACAAAATAGGAAATGAAAATTACACCATGAAGGAAGTTATTTCAAGTTTTGGCTTTATATATAGTATAGATGAATAAAAAACTGAAATCTAGCTATCTGCTATATAAATTAAATAAGTAAATTTGTTTGTTTTTTAATTACGGTGGTCTACAACTTTTTTGTGCCTATATGTACTAATGTATGTGTTCTCTACATTATTTAACTGTAAAAACTTTTAAAATTCACAATTGGTTCCCTTAACATTGCTCATAAAACTAAAAAGTAGATTTTTTATTAGAAAATAATACATTCAAAGAATAAAAAACAAATACATTTATTTGTCAAAAAGGATAAACGCCCAATATTATGTAGTGAAAATAAACCAATTGCAGTCAGAATATTTCTAATTAAAGTAGAAATATTCATTTTCTTATAATTTAGTTTTCATAGTTGCATACATACATCTTATATTATGTAATGTTTCATTATAGAGAATGGTAAATTCACATTGGCATGAATCACAAGAATAACGACAATACAGAGAGACAATATGTTAATGAATTTTGACTTTGTAGAACTCCTATTGTTGTTGGAGTAAAAAACCGCTGACTTGTTGTCACAATAAATCTTTAATGGTCTTTCTATACCATCGACCACACGTAAGCCAGTGACAAAATTTCGCAACCATATGCCATGGTCTGATGTTTCAAAACAA
>NW_017718917.1:0-657 GCF_001865875.1 Lupinus angustifolius
CAGGAAGAGAGATCAAAACCAAGTGCACGAGTAGGTCATCACCAAGCTCTAACTTAAGTGCCTTGAGTTTTGATGCGAGATTAGACATCTCCATAATGTACTCCCTTATGTTCCCTTTGCCTTTATACTTCATGGAGATGAGTTTAGTCAAAAGGCTACTCGTCTCCGCCTTTTCATTCTTGGCAAAGACTTGTTCTATTTCTTCAAGGAACTTCCTTGCACTTTCACCCTCAGATATAGAGCCCCGAAACGCATCTGGAATAGAGCGTTTCATGATCATCAAGCACATTCGGTTAGAGCGTTCCCATTTCTCAATTTTAGCCTCATCGAGGTTTTCCGCAGTGGAAATGGGTTTCTCCACACGAAGTGCCAGATCCAAATCCATACAGCCGAGAATGATTTCTACGACTTCCTTCCAGACCTTAAAGTTTGTCCCATTTAGTAGTGGGATGTTACTGATTTGAGCAGAAAATTTTGTAGCATTGGTAAAAGACATTGAATCCATATAACAAAGAATTAATAACATGCTCAAATATAAACAAACAAGTCATGTAATATATTTAAAACAAGTCATGTTCACATAATAGACTCATCACAAGATACCCAACACAACATCAATATCTAGTCTTTGGACAGAGAAATCAATTTGTAAGTGGT
>NW_017718918.1:0-14412 GCF_001865875.1 Lupinus angustifolius
CATCCATTAATCCTAGATAATTACCAGACAAAAAATTAAAATAATATGGGTCCATTACTAAAAATTAATGATCTTGGAATTAAAACCTCCAGATTTGATATCTTTTATGATTACCAAATCTTATCCCATAATTGCTTTCCGTATAATTCCAAAACAAAACAGTGCAAGTTATTTAAAGAAACAATGCAAAGAAGCATTTGAATATAAACACTTGTATTTATGCAATAGCAATATAAGTCACTAAAAGTATGTACATTTTAATTATCACAGAACAAAATTATTATAGAACAAATATGATAATTTCATCACACACAAAATGTAATGCACCAGTGCCTGAGACCAAGTGCCATCCAGATTCCTTAAAAAAAATGATCATTTGATTATTCGGCTGCAATATCTTCGACCCATGATGCTTTTATGGGGCTGGAGGCTTTAAATTTATAACAAAAGAATCATGATCTCTTGTCCATAAGAATACTTGGCACAATTATATAATCAATAAAATCTACCTTAAATTTTGCATTTGTGACGACTTCTGTACAAAAAATTCATTTCGTCGAATTAAATGTCATTCATTAAACTCGACGACTTTACTAAGTTTGAAGCTCATAACAAGCAAAATATACACTATCCTAAAAGCCTAATCAAAATATTTTTTATCACAAAAAATTGTGGAAAACTATGTGAATTCCAGCAACTCATTTAACATAGTTAAACTCATGTTGGATTTTCAATCATTTGAAATCACATGAAATCCCCCAAATGAACAAAACTTGAACAAAACTTCAACAAGCTCAACATGACTTAGAAATATACATAAGCAAAATAAAAGAAACGTGTCATTCCTAAATGACTAAATGCATTCACCAAATAGATCTCAACCTAATCCTCAATTCCCAATCTTTATAATATAACAGCGAAAGCGTAATTCAATAAACCCCAAATTAAAATTAGGGTTCTTACAAGATTGGGGAAAACACCCTTAGTAATGATTCTCACGCACATATGTGATTCAAGGGGTGCAGTGTCATACCTGAATCCATGTTCCTGGATGTGCTCCTTTGATCTACGTTTCTGAAAGAGGTTTTGTGGTAAGATGGTATTCCTCAACCAAATCCCTGATTCCTCTTGGGACTTGCGTTTTCACTCTGATGGGGAGAGGAGAAAACTAAATTTGATTTGGTGTATTGGGGACCATAACCTTCCTGATGTGTTAACTTATAGGGTTCCCATTATCCCCTATGGGTTAACTGATGAGTATCCACCCATTAAGCCCATATCCGTTATAACCTTTTAGAAATCTAAGGGGTGTCACTAATTAGATCACTTATAATGTAACCCCGAAAATAAATAGCTAATATCATTGTATCAAATTTATGATGTTCACCTTAATTAGAAATTTAAAATTTCTAACAGTGTTTAACATGCCACGAACAAAACAATGACAATGAAACACAACCAACTCAAAATAATATGCTTGGTCAGACAAACGCCCAAGAAAGTATGATGTCCATGACATGTGCACAACATTTTCCTCAAACAACATACAACATACATTTTAATACAAGTATTACTACATTTTTTACAAATCAGATTTCCTTAAATTAAAAAACATTTAAAAAATTACTAATTTTAAAGTTGTAATATTAATATTAAAATATTTCTTAATGTAACTTTAATTTGTTGTAATTTTACATCCTAGTCATAACCATTTTGAAGATATACCAACAAATGTTTCGACTACCATGGGATTGACGTCAATACATCAACATGCTAGGTCATTCTCACGTCAACAATTTTGCATAGGTAATTTGTTTTAATAGTTGAAACAAATAGACTATACAAAAACTTTCATTTTGTTATAATTTAATTCTATTACTACAAGTAGTACATATCATATTATCTTACACCAAAAAACTATTTGAATAATTACTCAACTTAAGATTATAATTGGAATGACATAGTCTTAATATTAATATTGAAACATTTTAATATAATTTATTTCCAATTCTAGATTCTATACATACATATGTTGATGATATACCAACAAATATTTCGAGTACAATGAGATTGCTAGATAAGATTGCCGTCAACAATATCAGACAAGTAATTTGTTTTAATAGTTAAAATATATACAATAGGTACAAATATTCATATTCTTAAACTTCAATTTTCTATACATGCAACTTGTCAATTAACCAATAACAATGATGTATTTTCATATTCTTAGACTAAAAACTAATGCATTTAATTTACATAAATTCGTAGACATATATATATAAATCTAACTTTTTTTTCTTAAACGTATATAAACATTTAAATCATATCAAATTCTCAACAATATATATTTTTTAAATTATTTACTGTAAAAAATTTGATGTTATCATCAAACATGTAAAAAATGATTTATGACCAAGTTGCATAATTTGTTTACACTCATGATAATGAAGCAGGACCAAATTATCATGATAACCCCAAAATTAACAATGGTCAATATAACATTACAAAATTGTTAAATATATCATATTTTCTTACACTAAATAACTATTTGAATAATTACATAACTTAAGATTATAATTTAATGACATAGTCTTAATATTAATATTGAAATATTTTTATATAATTTATTTCAAATTCTAGGTTCTATTCATACATGTTGATGATATACCAATAAATATTTCGAGTACAATGAGATTGATGTTTGTACGTCAAATTGATAGATCATCTTTCTGTCGATAATATCAGATAAATAATTTGTTTTAATACTTGAAACATATACAATATATATAAATATTCATTTTCTTAAACTTCATTTCTCTGTACATTAAATTTCTGATATGCAACGTGTCAATTAACCAATAACAATGAAGTATTTTCATACTATTAGAGTAAAAACTAATGCATCTAATTTACATAAATTCGTAGACATATATAAATCTAACTTTTTGTTCTAAATGTATAGAAATATTTAAATCATATCAAATTCTCAACAATACATATTTTTGAAAAATTATTTAAGGTAAAAACTTTGATGTTATTATCAAACATGTAGCAAAGATTTATGACCAAGTCATATAATTTGTGTACTTTACTTTTTCAACATATGTGAATAATATTGCAACACCGTAAAAATTCGATGTTTTGTATTAAGTATTTATTTTCACAAAAAAATTAATTTTAGAAATTAAATCAGTAATGATTTAGGCTAAGTCGTACTTGAGTGTTAGTCTTGTTTTGTGAATTCCTATTTTGTGGTAAGTTTTCATAATTTTCTATGACAAAGAGTTTTTGGACTGCTGTCGAGCCCAAATTCGCCTAAATTCGGTCCAAAAGCGTGAGTTTGAGTTCCGTAGCTCAGAATCGAATTTCTCTTGCGCTTTTGGATTCGAAATATTATTTCAAGTCAAGATAGACATCAAGTTTGTCCAAAACACATTTCTAAATATTTTTCACTCTAAATTCGGTATTCCGAAATTCTAACTGTAATCGGAAGATTTTTAATATCCAGTCGAGTATTAGCCGATAATAATCGGAAATGATTTAAGCACGAATGTTTCGGTGAAGAAGTCACTTCACTTTCACGAGTGAAACTTTCTAGGCAAGCAAGCAAAAATACTCATCTTTTACACCAAATTCCTTAAACCCTTCATATACCATTACGCCGCTATTCTTTGAAAACTATTGGCTTGCCTCCTTAAATCTGATTCAATTCTCTTAAGAGAGCCATTTAATCTTGAAACCCTTGGCTTGCCCCCTCTTAATCATATTTATTCTACCTCAAGAGCCATTCAAGCTAGAGAAACCCTTGACATCACTTTCTTTTCTTCTTCATTGGATTTTCTCAAGAACACCAAGGTAAACCCTGATACTTGTTCTTCATCTTTTAGAAAATCTAGTCGTTCATTGTTTACGATATTTGAGTATGATGCTTATGCGCATGTATCGAACATTTTCAACCGTCAAAATTTTCTAAAAACCTTCCTATCTCTTGTTATACACAAGAACGCAAAAAATAAGTTTTTGTGAATTTAGAAATCGTTGTTTGAAACCATAATATATTGTTTTTCATGGGGCTATTTTAGTGTTTAAAATATATGCATGTGTCGATTTTGATGTAAAGAGATGATGATAAAATTAAGGATGTTTGATTTGAAATATCGTTTTGAGCATGAGATCAACCCTTGTAAAAAGGTGTTGAAAATCATGAACCGATAGGAATCGGGAACAAGACTTTCGAGATAAATGATGATTCAGGAATATAGGTCTTGGACCAGATGGATGAGAGTCTCGGATGCTCTTGAAATAGATTAGAATGGGCTCTGTGTCATAGAGTTAATAAGTGAACGATTTAACTCGCGAATCACTAATTTGTATTTTTGTGTTTAGTTTTGAGGCGTTCGAAGTCGGACAACCGATCCATTCACGTGACGGAGATCAACCGCACTACAACCAAAGGTGAGAGAGAATACATTATGATATAGTGGTGTCCGAATATGACACTCGGACCTCCCAACTACCTCAAAAGTTGGGAGTTATTTCTGTTTTTGTTAGAAACTCGTCCTTAACCAAATGATTTCGTGTCTAGATTAAGTATGAATGTTTCCTTAGGCTGTATGCCCCCTAGGATAGTATAAAATATCAAGTATTGTGGTTGTTATACGTGAAAGAACACCACTCGAGAAACTAAAATGTGTAGGGATTAAAAACAACGGAGATTTTCGACCCAGTAGGGACGATGATGATGGTGATTCGTCATCAAAATCTTGAGGGAGAGTCTAGGTGAGACGAGTCCCTTGTATTCCTGGATGAGGTATTCTGTTGGATCGGATAGTTCTCACAGCACAAACTAGACGATCTCTAACAACCCCTCTTTGCAGTCAAGATCAATGAGAGGGATGCCCAGAAAGTGTTTGATACGACACAGTCCTGAAATGGACAGTTCTTCGGAACCAAATGATCATATATCTTTGGGATGAATAATTTATTTTTGGTGCGTACAAATCAGATTGTTATGGGACTTGTATTCTAGGTTATTTCTGAATAGTATATTGGGAGGATATTGGTGTAAGGATGAATGAAATAAACATAGCATTCATACATTGTACTCGTGGATGTTAATCCCCATGTCCGAGTTACAAACATCATTCATCATTTGTATTTATGTGTGTGATATATATTGTGGATATTCTATGTGTCTTTCTGGATGTGATATTCCGTGTAATTCCATGTCGTCAATGAATAATATTCATTAGATGTCTTACTCTCTTTTCTTTTCTTTTTTTCCTGCTTGTCTTCGGTTCGCGTTTTCATTTAGATGGACCATACTACGAGGATTCTGAGCTACCGATTCTTGACATAAATATTCCTACACATGCCCTTGTACCTTAGACCTAGAGATGGTTTACGATGGCTCTACGAGGCGCTTCCCTTCACAACATGTGAACTTGGAGGCTTCTTTCACCTTACATGCTCCGAGATTAGCACCTAGTGCACCATCCCTTCAGTTTGTGATTCCTCACAGACCCACTGCTACAAGACCATATAGCCGGAGATGAAGTTGGGGCGACGTGCTCATTTCCCCACTAGAGAGGAGGGCTACTCAACGGACGATGCTTGCTTTTCCAGCAGATATGGGAGCGAGAAGTAGGTCGCAAGGTTCATCCAATAAACCTAAAGAGAAGGAGCTAGAAGCCGAAGAGAAGGATTGTGTGGAGTTAGTATGTATAGAAGACTCCATTGAAGTGGTAGAACTCTCCTCTGATTCTGAGATGGAGGAGGACCCCAGCGAGTATCCTAGTACATCCGCTAACACTAAAGCTAGTCACTAGTAGTCATTTCCATTTCTAGTTGCCCTTGAGGCAGGTATCTATGTTGGGTATTTTGGGATGTTTTGAATAAATCAGACTGTTGTATATATTTTCAGTTTGGACCCGATGTATTCCGCTTTGCTTTTGTATAAATGTTTTCAGTTACTTTCTATAAAGAATTATTCTACGATATATTAAGTGGCTTGTAGTTACCATTAGGCAACGATTGTTGTCTCTTCCGCATTTTAGATTACTTAACATGATACCCGAAAATGTGTCAAATGTAAATGAAGAAGTTTTACATTACAAAATTTTTTTTACCCACTGTTAGGCAATATTGTGGAGTAATTCTCGGGGTATTACACATATCATGAAACTCATGACAATGAAGCAGGCCCAAGTCATCATCATAACCCCGAAATTAACAATAGTCAATATAACGTTACTAAATTGTTAAATATATCAAATGTATGTATACATATATACAAGTAAAATGTTATACATATTTCACCTTTCATATATCTTTTTTAATATTTCTCATTACTCTAAAATCATATAATTATAGTTATATTTTGTCATTAGATATTCATTCTGTTGGACCAACTTATCTTACAAGTCATGACAATGAAGCAATGTCAACTCATCAACATAACCCTGAAAATTATACTGGTTCGTGAAATAACAATACATTATTGTATATCTCACTTATGTTTTGGCTTTAAATCATTTTTAAAATAATTTAAAAATATAATTCTTTTACTCTTACATATATTTTAAACTATTGCTTTAAGTTATAACTTTGATGCAAGACAATATAATGGAACAAATTACTATAAAGCAAAAGCATCTCTTTTTCAAACCCATGTGCATGTTACAAGTTCGCATAAAAAATTTAAATTTTTTTTCCAAACTATTTTATATAACTTCCACGAACAGCATCCTTGAAACTATATTAATTGTTTCAATACTATGTAAAAAATACAGGTGCTCAATCTTCATAAACATCATTCAATGTTCCCTCGAAACATGGTACAAATCGAAGATACATCTTCCAATCAAGACACAACAGTGGTAGAAACTTCTGATATGATGGAAGAATGATTGCATCCCAATTATCCACTCCAAATTCATGTAAATGATGCAATGCAAGGTTGTTTCACTATGAAACACAAACTATGTGTTGCATACGTGCTAAAGTTTTGTTGCAACAAATAAATGCACCTCAACAATTGCTTGACTTAATTGTTGACTCCTCCGATGAAGGAAGGCATTTTAGACAATATATTTGGGGTTACAATCATATCTTTGCATTTACTTCATTAAGTGTTCATCTTGATAACAACTTAGCCACAACAGGACGTGATATCTATACCTTTCGTACTCAGCGATCAATTTATCACAATATTGGAGGACTACATCCAAATGAAGGAGATATACCACGTTTCATGCAATTATATATCTATGACATTGATCATGAGTTATAAAATAGGATGTTGGAAAATCCTCAACTTCATGAAAATGTAATTTTAAAGTTATAACAAATACTTCATCTACATAACATATTTGTACATGTAGACAACTTGCATCACAAATAGATGTTCATCAATGTACCATCATCATCAAAGAGAGTCATGCTAACCAACCACAATATAATCTTCCAACTACTTTACAAGTTGTTGCAATTCTTATTGTTGGAGATGTTGAAACAATGATAAATTGAAGGGACATCAAAGTAACAACTTATGTAGGAAATCTAATGAGGATCCAATAAACTGTAGGATATTATGATCTCATTCAATATCATATTCTCTTCCCTTATGGGACGTACATGTGAGATACAAATACAATAAACCATAACGGTAAACATATTACATGTTGAGAGTATTACAGTTTTATTCTACAGGTACTTTTCATTAATAATATGTATATCATATTCCAAAACTATATTATTTTTATTTCTTCATTCACAAACATAATAATTCTACAATGTGTATTTGTATATTCGTACCAATGATCGATCATTATTGTTACGATTGGAACGACTTTTACAATAAGATATTATTGACAACTACGTCAAAGTTGAGGTAGGAAGGTTGAGGTGGATCCATCAAAATCAAAATAATATTCATGTTGAAGTGTATCAAGATTGTGAACACTCAATTTCGTCCGATCTAGATTTAAAAATACAAATTGGAAACAATTTAATCACAAAATATTAAAGTTCGCAGAACCAAATTTATCTTTTAATCATAATTATTGATTAATTATTTACCTAAGGTTTGTTAGAAGTTTAACTGTCTGTTTAGTTTTTTAATATTAATTGATCCTTTTTGTTTTAAAATGAATGAGCATTACATTTCCTTATAACTTATTTAGACTATTACTAAGTAATAAAAAGAAAGAGTAAGAGTGAAAGAATTAAAAGAGGATGGAGAGAGTCACACGTTACTTGGCATGTTAAGGACTAAGGAGTGTTCATTATAAAATTAATCCTATTTCAACTTTCAAAGCAGGGAGGTTCAATGAAAAAAATCCTCTCCTACCCACTTTCTATTTCTAGACTCCTAAAAATAAAGGGGTGTGACTGTGGTTTTTTGTTTTGTTCTTATGATAATAAAGGAGTAAACATTCCCTTCTTTCTTGAAAAAAGATGGCAGTCCACAATCATCACATGAATGACCAGCTTCTATCCACAATCAGCAAAAACCAAAAACAAACCAAAGCAACTTATCCTTAAACACTACCAGTACCTAAATCTAAACCAAAGCAACTTATCCTTAAACACTACCAGTACCTAAATCTAAAAACACAATTACACACAAAGACATTAGTATCTACCTTATCCTAACGAACAACAATCAACACTCTTATATCCCAAAATCAAAGCTGCTAATACATAGAGGAAAAAAGGCAATCAATTGCAGTAACACCGATAGAGAGAACAAGAAAGTGACGACTTCTCTCTCTCGCTCAAAAAACTTCAACAACAATATAACCCATTTCTTTGTTATTCTCTTTGTCTACATATTCTTCAAACAACAACAAAAACAACAAGATCCAGGAGAGAAGAAAAAGTGAGTTATCCTTCAATCTTCTTCTCCATTTAAATATACCACCTTCACCAACAATACACCTATACATGTGCTTAAGCCACAAACATCAAGAGGTGTAAATGCTAATAGGAAGATCCAGCGGTGCTAGACATCGTCGTCCAGAGGCGAGGCAAGTTCTTCGCGCTTTGGCAACCTCCTCCGACGGTCCTCCTCACACCGTGCAGTCTCGGTTTTGTGACCATCCCCATGGTTGGCGCTTGGTGCCAGCGTCATTCACGACCTTGCAACCCTACTATATTTCCTCGCCACGGCGTGAGCAACTTCCAGTCGTGGAGCAATGACCATTTCGCTGGTTGAAGGTGAGAGAAAGAGACCCTCTTAAGTCATGAAGGAGAAGACCCTCACGGGTCTGGGGCAAGACACTGGTCATCCTCTTTCTCTTTATTCCCTTTTTTCATTTCTTTGTCCTATCTAATATTGTATATATGTTTAGTTGTTTATTTCATTTTCTGTTTTATTTAATGTCTTTTGTTAACTTATTTTTTCATTGCATTTTTATTTCAAATTTGTATATATATTGTGTGTTTCATCTAGCGTATCTTTTATTTGTTTATTACCTAGTGAGTCTAGTAGTTAGTGCATACATGTTATTGTACTTCATATTATTTTGTGTTTTATAGTAACATGTTAATTTGATATGAGTTGTTTAAATAAAACTATCGAAAAAATGCCTAAATAATTTTAGTCCTAAAAGGTGTTTCTCCTAATCACCTTAATTAATAATGAGATTTTTATAATAAGATTATGGTTCGAGTTGTCTCTAACCTCTATGAAAATGAGAAGAAAGTATATGACCAATATCATCTCTAAACTATTAATTTCATATTCAAAATAATTCAAAACTATCTTATCACCTTAATTAATAATGAAACTTTTATAGTAAAGTCATGGTTCGAGTCGTCTCTAACTCCCCTAGAAATGATGAGAAAGTATACAACCAATATTGTCTCTAAGCTATTAACTACATATAAAAAATATAATAAAAATCCTTTTTTTTTATCCAAAATGAATTTTATGGGATTTTTATAGTAATGTTATTGTTCGAGCTGTCTCTAACTTCCCCGAAAATGGGAAGAAGGTCTACGACCAATATCATCTCTAAACTATTAGATCAACTGGATTAAAACAATCATATACTAAATATTTCAAAATCCACAAAATCAACTCTGTCAAATCTATCAATATCAAATCGACGTTTTCAAATCAATAACAATCAACCAACCTAACCAATCAATTTTCGAACCAAAACTATATAGTCTTGATTTCCTTATTGCACTCAGGGATATGTATGAGCAAGATAAACTCTTGTCAGACACAAATATAAAAAATAAAATATTTTCCTTTAGAAATTAAATTCTTATTAAATAACTTGTTTAAGGGTATAAAGTCCATGTTATTAGTGATGGTACCGTTTTAATATGGGCGGATGATGTACTAATACCTTCTCCGATCCATAATCGACTTCCGAGCTCAAAATCTCTGTTAAAGACCATTTTTACCCTAATTGGGCTTACTAGAAGAGTTTTCTACGTTTTAACCGCAAAAAACATAGTGGCGACTCCAAATCAATTGGAAGAGGTAGAAGTCGAGTTTTCCTCTCCCTAAGTCGCAGAGTCGATCTTCCGACCGAAAATCGGGTCACGACAAAGGTTTACAAGATGCCTTGCATGTATGAGAATATAATGCATGTAGCCATTCGAAGAATTAAATTTTAGGTAATAATAACAATTGAGTTTACCTACACTAACACAATCATTTTATTGTTACAGCAAAACGAACTGTATTACCATTATCTTTCATTGGGAGTCGTCGAGACTTGACTTAGCGTTATGAGGATGGTATAGTCATTGTGCTTAATAATGGCAAACCAGACATCTTCCTTACAATGACCTGTAATCTATCTTGGAGTGAAATCACTTTTGAACTCCATGAATTTCAATCTGCATAGAATCGGCCTGATTTGACAACAAGAATATTTTGAGCCAAATTTGAGCAATTAAGGGCTGATGTCATTGATAAATCCGTCTTGGGGAATGTTAAGAGCTACATGTACATTACGGAATTCTAGAAATGAGGATTGACACATGTGCATATGCTTTTTATATTGGAAAACAATGATAAATTACGCATCCTAGAAGAGTATGATGCAATTGTGAGGGCAGAAATCTCACACTATGAAGAGGAGCCACAGTTACATCATGCGATCTTGAAGCACATGATTCATGGACTTGGAGGCATGCTCAATCCAAATGGCCCGTATATGAAGGATGGACGCTGCAAAAAAAAATATCCTAAAAAAGTTTATGCTCAAACACGCTAGGGTAGTGACTCTTATCCAGAGTACAAAAGACGACGTGATGAACCTATGACTCTCAATAGACGTGTGACAATTGATAATCGTTAGATTGTCCCATACAACCCTTGATTGTTGTTGAAGTATGATTGCCACATCTATGTCGAGGTATGTAGTAGCATAAAGAGTATAAAATATCTATATAAATATGTTTATAAAGGCGTGAATAGAGTAGTAATGGAAGTCCATAGAGGGATAAATACTGATGAGATACAACAATATATTGATGCAAGATGGATTTGTGCACCAGAGGCCTTATGGAAAATATTTGGATTTAAAATTTACCAATTGTATCCTTCAGTTGTAATATTATCGATCCATTTGCCAAATCACCAACAAGTATGGTTTTATAACCATCAAATGATCAATGACATTCTAAATGATAATCATAACTCAAAAAACATGCTCAAACAATTCTTTGCACTAAATAATTTGAAGTTGAAGCAAGACACTATCTATACACAAAAATTCCAAAACGTTATACTTGGACAAATGCACTAAAGAATGGAATCGGAGATGGAATCGAAGGAGGGTTTTGGGTCGAATGTACATAATATCTCCTTCAGAATGAGATAAATTCTACCTATGTGTTTTGTGTAATCATGTCAGAGGTCCAACCTCCTAGGAATACCTACTTATAGTAAATGCCACTTGCTTCCCTACTTTCAAGCAATCAGCTTAAGAACAAGGTTTTTTAGAGGGAGAGGACAATATTCGTCAGTGCTTAGTTGAGGCTTCAAATTTATGAACACATATTGCATTAAGGAGATTATTTGTTACATTATTAGTGTTCTGTGAACCTGCTGATGTTAGAAGTCTCTGGAAAGTTTGAAAGTTATATGTAGAAGATTACTCTTCAACAAGCTCCACCACCGGAACTAACTTTACAAATAACCTTCTCAGAGATTTGAATGACCTTTTGCTTCTTCATGGAAAACAAATCTCATATTTTGACTTGCCAGGTTTACCATTACAAGATCTTGAAGATAATGCAATACCAAAAATTATTTAAGAACAAATTTTGTTCAATATTTCACATGAAAATTTGGATGTTGTGGTAAAATTAAATTATGATCAATCAGTTGCTTTCAACACCATAATGAATGTCATCGAGCAAAGACAAGGTAAAGTTGTTTTGTGTGGATGGCACTAGTGGAACAGGTGAGACATTCCTTTATCGTGCAACATTATTACCTGGTGGTCAAACTGCACATTCATGCTTTAAGATACCTCTAAACCCACATTCATCATTAGTATGCTCAATCAACAAACAATCTGATCTTACGAAACTAATTATACAAGCATCAACAATAATTTAGGATGAAGCATCAATCGTAAATAGATATGCTTTGGAAGCAATTGGTCGAATATTGAGAGATATTATAGGTTGTGATGCTCCATTTGGGGGAAAGTTGTAATATTGAGAAGAGAATTTAGACAAGTACTTTCAGTGATACCAAAAGGTAATAACGCAGACATGATAGTTGCATGTATTTTCAAGTCTCCTTTGTGGGCATATACAAACGTCTTACATTTGCGTCAAAATATGTGTTCATTGTTGTCGCGCCCTGATTTTCGTCTGCACGACTTTCTTAGAGTCGCCACTACATTTTATAGTTAAAAATGTAGAAAAATATTTTAGCCCAATCACATTAGGGTTTGGATTTTTGATATCTAGGTTCGGGAGTCGGTTACAAGGTAGGGAAGGTATTAACACCATATCTCCCCGCCTTAGGCGGTACCCCTCATTAAATTATATAACTTTATTATATTTTTAAACTTATTTGGTTATTTAATTAATTATTTGAAAGTAAAAATTTATTTATTTTTTATTGTGTCTGACAAGATGAACTTTGGTCTTACGTATCCATATTTTAGATAGGATATCAAGGCTACATAGTTGTTGGTTGAGTGCTTTAATTAAGGAAAGAAATGACGTAGTGCGACCGTCCCTCCATCCTTTATGTAGTTCGCAATATTTATTTTTGTAAAAATATGTTTATTTATTAGACGAAAAAATATTGATGGTTGTTGGTTATGTTAAAATGATTTTCTTATTCATTATTTATTTCATCAATGTATTATTTATTTACTTTTTTATTACTGTGAATAGAGTAATGTTTGATATTATAAAAAAGGTTATATTTTTTGTTTGTTACATAATTATGATGTTAAGATATACAAATAATAAGAATGAGTAAAAAATATAAAAGACTAAAAAATATAAAAGAGTAAAAAAAGGGAAACCTCACTATGTAGATAGATGTGGTACACAATAGACTGTCCACATGTCATATTTATATTGGTATGAGAAAAGGAAGTGTCCATTGGACAACGTGTTGAGTTGATTGAATGGAAGAAGGGTGCACGAGGCATAACTATGTACTCACGCAAGGAACCCTTTGCTGCCACAAAGACTCAGATCTAGTATAAAAGAGTGCACCAACACGAGACTATGTGATATCGTCTTATTGGTTGAAACAAAGGTCAAAGCTGATGCCAACAATGATGACTGATTCAACAGTGAGAAGCACGAGATCACGGTGCTTCTGATTAATAAATCGCACGCGATCAAAATGCAGGTGACAAAACAAATATTTACTTTCTGGATGGTTTTTCTCTCTCACACACACCTGTGAAGAAGATCTTTGCTCCTAACCTTGGCACGATTTTGATGAAGACACCAACATCATCAAAAAGAAGAATACTTATGAAGACAAAGAAGATTAAAGCTTCAAGAAGATTAGAATAAGTCTCTATAGGTACTTCTATCCTAAAACTCTTACTTATGCAAAGTAGTATTGCCCAAACTATTTTTAAAGAATAATGAAACACTTTGAAAATACTTAATTTTTTATTTGAAAAGATGTGTAACGGGTTACTTAGTTCATGTAACAAGTTACATGTGAGAGACAAAGAGTTATCCAACTTAAAACTGCTCAGAGTAATCCATTACTGCATTTGAGTAACAGATTACCAGTTTTACAAAAGTTGAGTAACCGATTACCCAAATGGTGTAATCGATTACTCAAATTCGAATTTATAAATTAAGTGGACAAAATGTTTGAGTAATCGATTACCCAATGTAAGTAATCGATTACTGAGGACTGTTGAAAGAGATTTCAGATTTCAAAATGAA
>NW_017718919.1:0-316 GCF_001865875.1 Lupinus angustifolius
TGGATGTTTGGAAAGCCTATATAAAGACTCTAAACTCTCACAACATTAACACACAACTTTCACACAACTCTCATAAATTCTCTCACTATTTTTCTGCACTTTTGCACTAAGTTCTTAATCTTTCAAAAGAGAATTTATTCTGAGTAATTGCTTCAAAAAATTTTCACAATTATATTGAGCATTATTACTAAGCATACAAAGAGAGTTGATTAGATTACAAGTGGTATAATATTTCATACGTGTAAAGGCAATCCAAAGTCATTGTTGTAATTATTCATTCATTGCAAACAATCTTTCTTTCACAGGGTGTGAATAG
>NW_017718920.1:0-506 GCF_001865875.1 Lupinus angustifolius
CTCTTTACTTTATACTTGTTTATTTTTCTGCAATATTATCTGCTGCACATTAACTCTTACATTTTGCAGAAAAAGTTACTATAAGTTTAAGTCAACTAATTCACCGCCCCCTCTTAGTTGCAATCATGTTCTTACAATTGGTATCAGAGCTTATATATGAGTAAGATACTCTCAAAATCCGATCCTACATCAAGATGGCCTCAAGATCATTCCTAGGAGAAGGGTCCAACATTAACCGCCCTCCAAGCTTTGTTGGAGAATGTTATAACTTCTGGAAAATAAGAATAAGGATCTTTATTGAGTCCCAAGACTTAGATATATGGAACACAATTGAAGAAGGACCATACATACCCTTCACTGTCATTAACAGTATAAGGGAAACAAAGCCAAAATCATCATGGAACGATGAAGACAAGAAGAAGGTACAATATGATTTAAAGGCAAAGAACATTCTCACCTCCGCTCTTGGTATTGATGAATTCTTTAGAGTATCAAATTGTAAATCT
>NW_017718921.1:0-293 GCF_001865875.1 Lupinus angustifolius
ACTTGAACTTAAAAGTTCTTAGATCACTCACCAAAATATGGCAACCATAGGTAACTGCAATATCTGAAAAGAAAAGTTTATCCAAAATGTCTTTGGCTGCTTTATTTGGTAAGTTACAGGAACACGAACTAGAACTTAGCCAACTTGACCAACACGAGGAGCAAGAAAAGAAGAAGAAAAATATTTCTCTAAAAGAAAAAGTTGATAGATATGACTCATCTGGAGATGAAACAGAAAAGGATGACACAGAAGATATAAGTTTCTTCGTAAAGAAATTCAGCAAGTTCCTAAAA
>NW_017718922.1:0-1198 GCF_001865875.1 Lupinus angustifolius
TTAATAAAAGAACTCTAGCCATGGAAGAATCTGTTCATGTAACTTTTGATGAAAATAATCATGCTTTAAGAGATGCAATATCTTGTGATAAAGACGACTTGCCAAGTTCCTCCGCCAAAGAAAACTCTATTGTTGATGTTACAACTGAACCTGAAGAGTTGAGGAAAGATGATGATCTAGCTTCTCAAGAAGAACACAGTCACTCAGATCTACCAAAAGAATGGAGAACTCATCGAAATCATCCCATCGACAACATCATCAGTGACATAAGTAAAGGTATAACCACTCGTAGAATGCTTGATGCTTGTCTAAACATGGCCTTCGTCTCTCAGATAGACCCCTCCAAGATTGATGACACAATCGAGGATGAACACTGGATTCTTGCTATGCAAGAAGAATTGAACCAGTTTGAGAGGAACGAAGTTTGGGAACTTGTTCCTAGACCGAAAAATAGGCATGTAATTGGAACTCGTTGGGTCTTTAGAAATAAATCTGATGAAAATGGTGTTATCATTAGAAATAAAGCTAGACTAGTAGCCCAAGGATACAATCAGGAAGAAGGTATTGACTTTGATGAAACCTTCGCTCCAGTTGCTAGACTTAAATCTATTAGGCTATTACTTGCATATGCTTGTTCTCTTAATTTTCAGTTATACCAAATGGATGTCAAGAGCGCCTTTCTCAACGGCTACATTCAAGAAGAAGTGTTTGTAGAATAGCCTCCTGGTTTTGAAGACTACAAACATCCTTCCCATGTCTACAAGTTAAAAAAAGCCCTTTATGATCTAAAGCAAGCACCACGAGCATGGTATGATCGTCTAACAACTTTCCTGATAGAAAAAGGTTTTACCAAAGGGAAGGTCGACACTACTCTATTCATAAAGAAAATAAATCATCATACTTTACTAGTTCAAATTTATGTAGATGATATTATTTTTGGATCTACTAATGAAAATTTGTGTAGTGAATTTGGCAAAATGATACAAGGAGAATTTGAAATGTCCATGATAGGAAAGTTGAACTACTTTCTTGGACTTCAAATCAAACAACTTGATAATTGTATCTTTGTGAGTCAAACCAAGTATTGCAAGGATTTACTAAAAAGATTCGATATGGATGACTGCAAGCCAATAACTACTCCTATGGGATCTAGCACATACATTGATACCGATGAAAATGGAAAAAGTATTGAAATTTC
>NW_017718923.1:0-1170 GCF_001865875.1 Lupinus angustifolius
AGAAAGATGTATCCGTAGAATTTGTTGATACTCATAACCAACTTGCAGACATTTTCACTAAGCCCTTGGCAAAAGAACCTTTTTACAAAATTAGACTTGAATTAGGCATTCTTAATGAAGCTTACCTGTCTTAACATGCTTATATGATTATATGTTTGCTTCATTAATATTATCTCATGCCTACTTGATCTTAAATATGTTTATTTGTGTTCAAAAACTTCAATTTTTTGGGTTAAAATAATTTCCATAGCTTAATTTTGCCTAAAAATAAGTTTTATGGGATACTAATCGATTACACTGGAGAGTAACCGATTACAGGATGAAACATCGTGTTTCAGTAACCGATTACCCAAAGTGAGTAATCGATTACTCAAAGCTGCTGTTTGAAAATTTTAAAAATTTGTTTTTGAGTAACTGATTACTCAAAGAGGGTAATCAATTACTTTGTGTTGTTATATATGAAATTTATGCAAATTTTAACTTTTTCAAAAACCCATCTTCCTCACTCAACTTGTGTTCTCTTCTTCTCAAAAGCCTCTCAACCTCTAAAAACCTTATTTTTGATCCATTTTGGGTAATTTTTGTGTTCAATCCTATCACATTTTTTATTCTAAACACTTCTAACCAATCATTTTTGTGATTAGTGGCTTGAATCAAAAACCCTCAAATCTCCAAAACCCAAAAACCTATCAGTGCATAGTTCTGAACATTTGTTTTTATGCTTTGAACATCTACTACTATGCTATGCCATGTTTTTATGTTTGAAAAATATTTGATTTTTTGCTCTGATATTATGCTATTATGATATGCACTATATTAATTTTTATATCTATTGTGCTATACATCATGTATGCTATATATGCTATATATCTTTGTGTTGAACTCTTGGCTTTTCTACTTTTTGATGAAGTCGAAAGGGGGAGAAAAGTTGGGATAATGTATTTTTTGTCAAACTTTATTCCAGGCACTTAACTCCAAATGAAAGGGGGAGCATACAATATAGGGGGAACATACTCAAGACAAGTCAAGATATATCACAAAGTATGCTACTCTTAGAAAATTCAGAAAACTACACTGTCAAGAAGATATTGGTTTGTCATCATCAAAAAGGGGGAGATTGTGAAGAAGATCTTTGCTCCTGACCTTGGCACGATTTTGATGAAGACACCA